>NC_046338.1:2175000-2230000 GCF_000738735.6 Corvus cornix cornix
AAACCAGCAGATCCTGTGAAGCTGGAACTAGCAAATTTCTTCTGCTCTCATTTGAAACATCATCCTGAGAGACACTGAACTTCCTTGCTCTCCACACACCTGCTAAGTGAAGTGCTGACACAGTGGCTTCCATGCCATCTCCTCCACAGCTCAGTTCCTCTGGGTTTCAGTGGCACCCAGCCCCACTTGTAGCCCATGAAGTAACTCAGGCTTCCAAGTTTGGCCTGTTTTGGAGCTCAGCACCTTGCAAGAACTGCATGTACATATCCAGAGGCAATGCACCTCATCTGGGATGGAGCCCTCAATATTCTCCCAGCATTCCCACGCTCTGAAAGTCATTAGCAAGCTCCAAAAAGCTAGATCAGTGGTGAGACAGCAAATAAAATCCATTCTCCTGTGTTCCATAATACCTTCCAAGGAAACCAACAACTCCTTCCTCTACCCTTTCCCCCCCTCCCCTCCATGATGCATTTCTGAATATTTCTAGAACCTTTTCACACTCCTTTGGCAGCTGATCCTATCCCACCTTATCCATCATCATTGCTGCCTTGAGAGCTGATTCATTTATCTCATTGCTTTAGAGCTGTCACCCAGAGCTTTGGATACATAGACCCAATTTCTTGGATTTGGTCTTTCATGTGGCCTCTTCCCTGCTGGCATCCACTCAATCATCCCCTGTGCCAGCTGATCTCCTAAGCTCCTCATATGTCATACACTTCTCAACCACCTGGTGGTTGCACACAGGATCTACTTTTAGATCTTTCTTTCCCCCCACATTCCTTGTTTACTGCCATATAATGCAGGATTCATCTTTTTGTGTCTTTGCAAGACTGTTTTTCCTTAATTACAGGCAGAGCACAGCAATGCAGAAAAATGATGGGTTTGTGTCCATCCTTCTTTATGTTAAGAAGGTTTTTCTCCTCTGGAAAAGAATTTGATACTTGTGAAATTCAGTTTTATTCTATGCCTCCTTTTCCTTGTTTCTGTCTTGCTGTCTTGACCCAAAATAACTTATTTACACTTAAAAATAATGTAAGTATTTACATACTCTGTTCCCCACCATCCCCTCAGGATCTGCCCTGCCTTGTACACCTAGATGCTGTCTTTGAATCACCCTTGTTTTTCACTACCCACAGACCTGATTTTGTCAGAGGAGACTCTGCCATTCCAAGTTCCTTTCACCTGCTCTCCTTTCCACCAGCTCCAATTAATATTCCTTGCTGCAGGAAGCATCTTCTGCATATTCCAGCACCTTTTGCTCTCTGAACATAATTCTTACATAACTCTTGATATGATAAGTCATACTGGCCAGAGTTAACCTTATTACTAGAGATGTACTGAGCAATCTTGCAGTCACGAGATACCAGGGATATTTCAGTAATGGGAAATCTGCTTCCCATACAAGATTGATTTTAGTGATGACCTTTAGCTGGAATGATACATGTAAATTCTTATCTGCATTAATTTCTTGTTTTCTCTTGTCACATGCTGTCAGTGTATGTGTATCTTGCAGACATGAAGTATTAAGAGCCAGCCCTGTAACAGACTGTGAGGACCCAGAGTTACTGCAATACACTCAACTTTACTGGAGTGAAGTGTCTGGGCTCCTGTACTGCCCCTAGGACATAGTGCTTAAGAAAAGTGAAAATCCTGATACTGACTTTTCTGTTATTTACAGACTTAGAATTATTTCAGAGCATCTTCATGTTTTCTTAATATGACTTAGTAAGAAAGTACTAAGTCACAGTACTCAGTTTGCTAAAATCAGGATTTGAAGCAACAAGATTAAATTGTAAGATTAAAAAATAGGGTCTAATTTTCTAACACTGTCTTTTCTTTCAAGGTGCTTTTTGTGGCATCTCGGTCATACGGGGTAGTTGGGATTCTGTTTTTCTCCTTCTGCTAGAGTTTGTTGTCATTGCTGATAAGTCTGAGTTCATTAAACTGTAAAAATGATCCATGAGTTGGGGTTGAATATTTCCCTCAAAGATGGATTACAGCTCACACAGTAAGGTATGCTTGTTAGAGAAATCAGTAGGGAGGTCCTGTGGCCATTGTTATGCAAGAGGACGGTCCCCTTTGACCCTAAAATATGTGTGTGTGTAGAGATGAGAGGACCCTTACTGTGCCTTACAGAATCTTTCCACCATTAATTAATTTTGGAGACCTTATGTGGCAATCAGCTCCCTAGCGCTCCTTTCTGTTTGCTGTGGACGATATTTGTATGATGCTCACTTAAACAAATTAACAATTTAAACTTCTGCTGCCTTATAGATGATCAACATATGAGTGTCTTAGTGTCTATAACTAGGAGATGAATGGCATTACAGATAATTTAGTAAAGCAGACACCCCATTTCCTTATTGCTGAAATGATTGCAAAGGAATCTCCCCATTCCATAAGATGATCATCCATGAAGAAATCTGCCCCTTCCATCCTTTAAACTTTTAGGGTCAGAGACTATTCTTTGTAAAGTACCTGACGGCCTTCTCTTATCTAATGGAAAAAAGTGCTCACAAAGAAGACCTAATTAATAGTGTGGACATGCTGTAGTAAAAATGTTTGCTTACTGCCGAAGATTGGTCAAAAAATATCTAGAAGGGAATGGAGAATCATCCTCAACTTTCTATCAATGCTGGGAGCTATTCTTGTCTTTGACCTTCTGGTCAGTTCTAGTTGCTGCATTTTGAAAAAGATATAGCAGAAATATCAAAGAGCTCCAAAAGAGCAATAAATACTGTTGGAAGCTTGAAAAACTCGTATATTGTAGGAGCCAAACTGTGGTTTCTGTGCTCAGTTCACCAAGAAGGTTGATGTTATTTGTTGTGTGAAATGCAGGAGACATGGCTGGGTTAACTTTCGTCCCAGTACCCAAACGAGGGAAGAAACCACTGCCTGGATGTAATGTTTTGAAAAATACAATATATTAGGTTATAGAGTTCCCTGTCACTAGACAGTGAGGCAGAAACAGGACAAAAATAAAGGTTTAGGCCATAGTGTGAAGAAAAGAACATCTGTGGATACATTAGGCGAGTAAGAAATACATAAACCCTCTCAGTTCAGAGTAAAATCAGCTGGTATCAGGAGCATCCCCAATGGGTGTCTTATTGCATAACTGTCCGTTATAGGGGTTTTATATCTAGCACTAGATGGACCATTGGTCTGATTTAGTATTGAAACTCCTCTACTTCTTCCATCATTTTCTCCTGGGGATACTTCCCATCAAACTCTGCAATGTCATTTGAGTTAATTCATTAATTTTCATTGGCTTCTTCCCTGTCTTAAGCTGGGTGCACTGACAAATCAATTATGGTCTCTTCCCACGGCTGGACCTCCTTCTGGATGCCCCTGTTTGTCACTGATCCACGTCCAACCTGAGCTCTGGGCTGAGGAGCCAAACTTGTCCACGTAGGACCCTCTCTGTGCTGGTGACTGCAGCAGCTGAACTCCTCTTCCCACCTGATTCTGTCTGGTTTTACTCAGGTTCTACTTGAGTTTATTTCTCTTGTACCCTGCAAAGAACCCTGCAAAGAACTCCTCCTTTTCTGTTTATCCTTTAATAAGGTCAATAGGAGAGTTTTCATTATCTTTTTCATTCTCTTACCTGCTTCATTTCTTTCTCCTAATTTTACCAGCTCTATGAAATCCATTTTTCTACTGAGTGAATATCACAACATTTTGTCCTGGGAAACCTATTTGTCTCCTATAGGAACTTCCCAAATGACATCACAATACAAAACTATGTCCTCATGTATTAATTTTTGAAGTTGTGCATTATATGCACCTGACTTATTGCTAGTACGGGACAATAGGTAATGCAGCAAAACTCCAGCGAAGATAAATTGTTCTCCTCTTATCTAGTGATGAAATTCCTGTCACATTTTTTCCTAAGTTTGCCAAGATCAGCTTTATATTTTCACGTTAACAAAATCACGGGAAGTGGAAGCAAACCTAGAAGCTGAAGGAAAGGAGACTGTGTGTGGAACTGGAAGAATAGGGCTCATTATGGCCAAAAGGGAATGTGAGAACACCATCAGCTAAACCCAGCTCCTTGTGAACCCTATGAATTTTTCCTGCAGCATTTCTCAAAGCCTGGGTCCTATGCTGCAGAGTGATCCTGTGCAAGCAATGACAGGTCTCTGCTATGATATATCTTTAATCATTGGGGATTGTTTTCCCTCTGCTTAGGCAGCCAGGCTCTCTTACTGACAATTTCTTACCTTGTTTGTCCTGGATCTCGTTGTTTTACCTCTCTGGAGTTTTAGAAATGGCAGGAGTGGCCATGGCCACCAGTTCAAGCTTCTGTCAACTCCAGGTCTTCCTTAGCCTCATGAACTTTTCCCCAGGTCCTTGAGTACCCTGTGATACAGACGGATTAAGGATATTGTAGTACTGGAAAGCATCTTCTTAAACTCTCAGAACACAGTGAGGGACCCATTTTTTCAAATGTCTTTAATCCATTCTCTCCAGCTGTGGATGGTGACCAGTGCTCTGCATCCTTTCATCAGCCAGCCTGACGTGACATCATGAGAACATGCTGACTTCAAATGTTGACCCCCAGAGCATAAATCTCATGGGTGTCACAGCACAGCCAAGAGTGAGGATCTGAAGGACATGGCTCAGGTCATGTGGCCAGGTCACATCGCCAGGGGCTACAGGAAAGGTCTCACCCCTCAGTGTGATTTGCTTACCCAGCTACAGTGGAGCCATAGAAAACACAGGTGCAGGCACTTGGATACTGAAGCAAAGCTCCCATGTCAGAGTGTGATAATTGTGCCTTGAGAGGTTATCTCTGATTGGCTGCCAGAGAGACAGAGGCCCAAAAAGTGCCCTCAGAAGGTAATTTGGGAAAGCATGGAAGATTGCAGCACTCCTGGGATGTGATCTTTCATCTTTCACCTGCCACCCAATCTCACCCAGGACTCACCCAGGAGCACAAATCCTGCCTTGGGTTGAGTTGTTCTGTGTGTTGGGTAACACAGGACCAGAGTAGCTCCCATATCGCACCCTGATGGAACAGTGCATGGAAAACAAGGCTTTAGCTTTTCTTACGCTGCTTGCAGGCAGTAACAGAATCTGAAACACTGTGAAGAGCCCAGAATGTCCAAGTTTCCATGTCAGATCTACAGGCAGCTTGAGACCTACTAATAATCCTTGGTGTTAGGATGGCAATATGTGTGGCATTACCCCCTGCACAGTACATCTTCTTCTCTTTCTTTTCCTGTTCTCGGAGTCTCTAACTTGAGCATACTCAGTCCCTCAGCCCTAACCCAGCATTTAGAATCTTGAGTTCCCAGAGAACCTGGCTGCATGTTTTCAATGCCATTTCATCACCTTTTTACTAGCCAGTATTTGAGAAGGAAGGAAAAAAACCCCAAAGCAATAGGCAAAGAATTATGTGAAGGTATTTTTTTAATCTCTTTGAATGTTTTGGGGTTTTTTCACACTGTTTTTGCTTAATCACTACCGCCAGCTGCATTTGGAGCCTACAAGATGATGGCCAGATCCGATTTAACATCTCTGCAAGACTTCTTGCTTTGTGCACTGATGCTAGGAGTTCTCCTTACTATCACACAACCAGTTAGAGCCTTCATTTAGCAAGCTGTGGAGGAGCTTGTATGGTTTTTGTGTCATGAAATGTGTAATTCACAGAGGGGCAGAGCTGTGGCTGCCCAGGTGCTGCAGGCTCCATCACCCCGTACTGCGATTAATAGTTTGCTGCTCTTCCAGCAAAATTGTGGCTCTGGGCTTTGTTCTATTTTTGTGCTCATCCTATATGCATCTGTTCTCACTTTATTCTACATCCTGTTGCCATCCTCCTGCTCATCTGTCTCTGCCATCTTTAGACATCTTCCACTATCAGGTTGACACCACTGTAAATTCAGAGCCATCAAAGGAATTACTTCTGAGTTATGTCAGTAAGTAAAGACTACGGGCCTTTGTTTTTCTCTCACACCCACCTTTCTTTTCTTGCCATGTGCAATTGGACCTCCTCTCAAGTGTGGATGTGCACTGGTCATCAAAATTCTTCGCCATCACATGCTGCTGTAAAGTCATTAATGGCTTTATCACTCTCTTTCTGGGTGTTCTTTTCCTGAGGGTCAGGGCAGTACAGGACAGAGAGGATGATCTGAGGAGGGGCATGTGTGAGAGAAAGTGCTGCTTGGTCACAACCCTGGCCCTCAGATGACTGAGGAAAATGGTATTCCATGCAATTCAGTGGGGCACGGGCAGCTCTCAGTCCTTTCAGTCATTCTTGCTCTAGCATGTATTGGCCTTGTGTAAAATTTGGTAAAATAATAAAAATGTTCCACTTAGATAAATGCTTGATAAATCAGCAGCTCTTAAAGCGGTATTTCCTTGTGCCTGCTACGAGTTTATGATGTAGTCACATGAAAAAAAAGGAACAGAATATAAAATGTGAAAACTCTGTCTGAAGAAGGTCCAATCTGTCATCACAGGATACACTAAAATTTCCTTAACTCTTGCCACGATCACAAAATCCCCTCTCTAAAATTCTGACATTTTCTCTCCGACAGCAAACAAAGGAGAGCAATATGCACGAAAAGGCAGTAGGAAGCCTGAAGCTATTAGCATGTCATTGTCAAAGGCAGAAATAAAACCCACAAAAGTTAAAGGATTCTGGAATATAGCAGAAATCTCCAGACATGAGTCAGACACTAAAAATGCCCAAACTCATTTAAAAAGATCTTTGTCACAGTCCAAAAAAACAACATTTTCAGTGTTTTTCCTTTTGCTTTACATCCCGCTATTGCAAGTACATGGCTAATTATGATCTGAATGATATCTATTATTCCTGTGTCCTTCTAGATCGAGCCGGATGTGTTCCAAATATGGCCACAAACATATTCCAGTGTCCAGTAAAATCAAAAGAATAAGATAATTCTGTTTTAAGGGTTAATGGTATTCACTCCCACTCAGATTGACTCACTGGACAAAAGCTCCAGTGTGCCTATTCTAGGCAGCTGTGCTGAACAGTAAAGATTTGGAGTCCTTTGTAGGCTGGAGAGAAAGAAAGCCTTTGTAAACTTTTTATTTAGTATATTCTACCAAACACCCATGTGTAACAGTTAAAACATTTGGAGTTGCAACAGGCTAAGGAAAGTTTGCACAGATAAACAGAGTTATTCTAAATTTTGTGCCTACTAAGGTCTGAATCACAAAGTCTCATTGCATTTCATTTAAAGTGTATGTGCAAGGAATCAGTTTTCTTACCAGGGCCATTGTGCCCTTTGGGCTTTGTTTAATCATGTTAAAAATGTTCATACAAAATAGAAAATCGTGTACTGTTTGAATCATGATGTTTGCAGTAATCTGGGAGTGCTCACGCTGCAGAGCAGCATGGTTTTTATGCAGGTATAATTCTCTTTCCTTCAGTGCTGTTGTTCTTAGGTTGTACTGGTGAAGAGTCAGGCCCACAGGCACTAAAAAGCAAACACATCCAGGCATATTCTTCCATCATCTGGATATATCCCTCTGAAACAAAATCAGCTTTTACAATACTCTCTCAGCCTTTGCGTGCCTCAGCACTTCCCCAAAATCCTGGCTAGGAAGGCACTGAGGTACTTAAAAACAGAGACAGCACAGCAGAACTGCAGGAATCCGGCTCCAGGGGGATTATAAACCCCCATGGATTGATCCAGGTTTGCTTCCTCCACCACAACCTAAAGAATCTACAGCCAGGACTATGGACATGTTTTAAGGCCTAAAAAAAAGATGAATATGTTTATTTTCATCACTCAGTCATAAAAGAATGAGGGAGACAAAGAGTTGGGAAGCTGGATAAGGCCTTTTCATCCTACTACAACCTTCACCTCCTTCAGGAGGTCTCTGCTCCCAACGGGAGCATCCAGGGCTGGCTGGGCTGGCAGAGGCTGGGTCCAGTGTGAGGTCAGTCCCTTCACTTCTCTCTCCAGTCACTCACTATTTCACAGCCCATTTTACCAGCTGTACTATTATTTCTGTTGCAAAATATTTCCCTTCCAGCAGCTGCCTGCTGCACTGGGAACTGAATGGTGGCTTTTCCTATCCCAAGGAAGGCTGTGTTCCACTGAGATCCAATGGTTATTTCCCAGTTTTTAAAGTGTCTTGAGGAATAAAGATGTCCCAGAACTGGTTTCCCCCATAATAAAAAGCAGTGAGGAAATTGCCTGTGTATTGGGGTGACGATCAAATCCTGAAGATCTTGCTCTGTTTTCTGTCAGTAAAATTCCTGTTAACTGGAACAGGAGTTTATTTCATCAGGACTGTCAACATTTTGTTCAGAATTCATGATTCAGGCCATGAGTGAAGTAGGTGTTTAAGCACATCCCATGGGAATAATGTAGCTCTCTTGCTTTAACTTAAATATGTGTTTAACACCAAGTACACCCCTGAATGCCACAACCTGTTGTTATCTGGGCACTTCTCAAGTTCCTCATATTGATACAAGACTTAAACCTGAGCTTTTTAAGTAAAGCTGCATTTTTAACAAGCTGCCAAAATATTTGCTAACTTTTGAAGGAAAACCCCTCATATGTTCCCTGGATATTGAATAATCTCAATCTTATTAAAGATTTTCCTACTTTCACAGATATAAATCTTGCCCCTTTCAGGTATTTCAGTCCATATATAATGTCCTTCTTCACCGTATTTTTTAAAAGCACAAAAGATGAAGGCGCTTACTTAAAAACCGTGGTGTTATTCTAGTTGCAATTATCTGTGGAAGAGTTGTGCTTCCTTTTCAAACTGATCTTGATGTACAGATTTGCCAAACTATTTGAAAGCTGCAGACACTTTAGCATTCATGACACTATTATTCACTGCCATAAATCTAGATCAGATATGTGCTGTCTGAATTGATAGTGGGTATTCTGCCTGAGAAAAATGTGTTCCCCTTTAACTTTTAGCAGTGACATTGCTTATGTTACATCACTTTTCATGTTACTATGCATCACATTGGTCAAAGATGTCATTATTTATAGTGCAGAGATGGTGTCACTATAATTAAGGTTGTGTTAGGGTTTATATTACCTTATAAAAGCTCTATTTTCAGGAGCTTCCAACTCCATAACTAAATCCATTTTGGATATGAAGCTTTTGGTTGGGGAGTGGAAGAAAAGAAACATTTGTGGTTTCAGTGGGTGATGGCCTCTTGTCTTCCACTTTGGTCCCTGCTTGTGTGACTTGGACTCATCGCATGTTCTGGGTGGTTTTGCTTTCATCTGACATTCATCGAGACAGATTCTTACTCCTTGATTCTTGCTTTAATGTTTTCGAATTTACAGACAACAGGGACAGTGTTTGTACACTTTGTGCATGTGGGAAATACCTGCTCTTGTATTTAAGACCTGTGCCAGCAGGCTCATGAGCTGATAAAAATCAGGTCCTCCAGCTGCTGCCACTGTGCAACTAAAAATATGGAGTGAAAGAGAGGATTTTTTTTTTTGTAAGGATTAGCTACAGCTTATTTAAGACAACTCTCAGTTTAGAGTGGTTCATCACAAACCAGACATACTTAAAGCCATAAATGTGTTGACTAAAAAGCTCAGATATTTTCTTTATAGACTAAGTGTAGAGCCAATGTTTGAGTAATCCCTTTTATTGGACTAACTGTACAGTATTGACAAACCACCTTCCTGGATATAGGAATCTGTTCTTGGAGCCAACCCCTTGCTGACCTGCGCGGGAGTTTTGTGTATCCCTAAAGCCAGACTGTCAATATTGCTGCATTAGTCCGATAAAAGGGATTACTTGAAACTTGACTCTAAATTTTGTCTCACTAGTAAAGGCAAGTAATTAAAAATATTGAGTTGTGTAAGAAGACACACTGTGTGCTGTGATGTGCTAACAACCAACTCCTTCCACAATGATTTGCTATATTGGTTCCAGTGTACACAGTGGATAAAAGCAAGTGGGAAATTTCCAAAAAACCTATCAAACTACAGCCCATTTCTGATCTCCATGTGATTAACCAAGAGAAATATGCAAATAGGGAAAAAGAGCAAGGAGTTAAACAAGTTTTCTCCTTCCAGGAATGGATGGATCAGATGACATTTCCAGCAAGGCTTTCAAGCAAAATTCTTACTCACATACTCATGCCATGTAGTGGGCTGCTCCCTGACCACTCCCTTTGGAAACCTCAAAACTGCTCACATAAGAGGAGGCTCCTTGGTAGAAATAAAGGGATCAGAGCATGTGGCCCCTAAATATTATGGGTTTGGTTAGGACTCCGTTGTAAACAAGACAGAGTTAGTACAAAAACTACTCTTGTGTTTTGAGCCCTCCAGCACTGAGCCCGTCCTTTTGTTCTTGTGTCTGTAATATCCCAGACCTCTGTATCAGGAGCTGAAAGATCTTTGTAGTACCCTTGTTTCTTAAGGACACTTGTAAAACTGGGAAAAACCTACTCCTCTGCTCAGCAGAGAATTTTCAGCTTGAACCCTCTACTTTATAGTACATCACAGCTGCCCTGTGCAGATTGGGTCATATTCTCAGTGTTCCACCCAAGCCCAAGCCTGGATTTTCCCAGGAAGATAGATGAGTTTGGGCTTCCCAGGAGTCCCAAATCCCTCCCCAGTTCTGTCAGCTGTGAGGCAGTGTGGTAGCATTTCCATAGTCCTTCTGGAAAGATGCCTGGGCAATGCCTGGGATTTGTGCCATTCCACCCTGGTGTCCTTCCCTATGTTCTTACAGAGGGCTGTTGCCATCACAAGATCCCCAGTTTGGCATGGGAAGAGGCTGGGAGGTCTCAGCTACCCAGTTCATACAGGGGACACACCCCAAGGGTCTGGTGGCCACCACCTGGGCATTGCCAATAGGCCAATCCCACCTGAGGGTGCAAACTTCCCACTGTGCCAGGAATCCCATCCTGGATGTGTGTTGAAAACCGCAGGTTGGAACTCCGTGAAAGCAGAACCCGGAAATTAAAGCTGTCAGACTTGGGGAAAGCTGGATTTGATTAGAGCTTTACTGCTCAGGCCATTTTCTTCCAAATTCCTGAAGAAAAGCCAGCCTTGTTTGTGCCACTCTCGCTCACTGTGGAGCAGAAAATGCTCTTTCAGATGGAGTCCCCGACTGACAATTTTTGGCACCCGGTTCATTCCCGTTGGCAGTGGTGCAGGAGCAGGAGAGCAGGAGTGGGGAGCATCAGAGTCAGTGCTGCACTGCAGTGGGCTGTGATTAAAGGAGGACAAAATGTTTAGATTCACCCTCTTGTTTTATTACATATGACTTAATCCGTGTTCTCCCCCCTTCCCCGTTGGTCCTGGAAGGTGAGGAAAGTGCACATTTTTTTTTTTTACTGGCTTTATTTACTTGGATGCTTCAGGATACTAAGTTATGACAAATTCTTCTCCACAGTAGCTTTTGGCTTCCTTCTTCTTGGAGCTCTTTAGACCTTTGAACTGCTGCCATTACAGCTGCCTCCAAGCCTGTCATGTGGCTGTTGAATTGAGCTTTTGAGTGTGCCTCTGCACTGCTCTCATTCCTGACTGGTGTACTTCTAACAGTATCATTGTTTTGAATGAAATAGCACTTCTGTGCCAAAAATGGAGGTTATTTCTCCACAGTACATTCTGGGCAGGCAGGCATTCAGTCTGCCTGCTCTCCAATCCAGCTGAGAGCTCTGCAACCACATGAACACAGTATTGAGCCTGACTAAATAAACTAGATTTGTGTTTGGGCAAAAGTTGTCTTGAAGCACTTGGCTGATTCATGGCACAGTCAGAAGCAGCTGGTCTCTTCTGAGAATATGCAGGATGGGTGTATTTTAACCAGTGGGATTATTTATTATTATTATTACTATTATTATTATTATTAGCAGCAGCAGCACCACCACCACAAAATACTTTTATGCCATTAATAATTCTGATGGAGTAAGCATTTCAATGTGCATTCCCATAGATTGAGAACCAAAATGCTAACACACCTTAATCCTGCAGACATTTACACACGTTTTTGACTTCTTGCAAAAAGCAATTGGCTGAATGGTCTTATACAGGTGTGTGACAGTTTTGTAGATGGGGACATTCAGAGCTCACTGAGGTTGGGCTTTGTTTCCAACACACATATATACAAAGGCAGTAAGTAGAGCCTGAATTAATGCAATAGCAGCATTCTCTACAGCCAAAAACCACTCATAAAAGATCGTTTGCTTGCAAAAGCCTATTAACAAAATTTTTTATTGTTTAGGTAGGGCCTCTCATCAGTATAACTCGAACAAATATCCTTGGGAAAAAGCAGCAAAGATGTGTCTTGAGTGCAGTGAGTTAAACACACAGAGGCTGTGCTGCAGCAGCTCTCAGTAGGACAAATTTCAGAGACAGAGCTGGGGGAAACAATTACTACCTGATGTTTTCTTCAAATGCCACTTCAGAGATGAATCCGATGGCCTACAAGACTGTGCTTTTTTATTCTCTTTGAAGTAGGAGCATTAAATTAAAACTGAAGCAACAGAACACTTAGCACTCAAGCTGGAGAACACATGATGAGCTTAAAAATAATGTTGAGGGAAAGACAACAGAGAATAGAAGAGGCTTTGTATCATGTTCGACTTCGTTTTCAAGCAAAACTAAACATCAAAATATTAGAACACAGGCACAAAACCTCATTGTCAGTAAAACTAATTAGTGTTCTGCTGCTTAATGCAAAAGCCTACATGATGTCTTGACCTTTTTTACACATTGTGTCTGAGGGTGTGCAATAAAACAGAGGGAAGCCCAGAGTGCCTCCAGCCAGCCCCAGAGGTTTTCTTCCTCACGGAGTTCAATGGATCCCAACAATACAGGCTGTGTATGAGCCCCTTTTTAAAGCCTGGTGATTTCTTAGAGCTTGAGCCAGTGAATTAACGCTGCCCCGCTGGCAAGGGCTGTTCCCCAGGCTGATTGCCATTCCACAGTCCTGGGTTTTTAACAGCATACATACAACAAAGATTCAAATATCTTGGAGAAGTAACTGCCTATGGGGCATTCCCACCAACTCCTCACTCCTTGAGTCTGTCTGTATCTAGTCCCCTTTGGAAACTGGTAGCCAAATCTGTTTTATCTTGGCCAGGTCTTGCAGAAGTGCTGACCTCAGTAATACTTTGCTACACAGCATCTTCTCTGACAGCAAAAGGAGCCAAAAAAACGGTCAGAATTTGGGAAACATGGTTTACTGCACTCTTCTCTTTAAAACAGAAGTTTAAGTCAGTCAAAAGTCACTCTTAAAGCAGAACAAAGACCATGAGTCTCTTGCTGGCGGCACAAAATCCTTAACTTCAGTCAAAGTCACTATGGGATATGCAGGTCCCTGAACTCTGGATATTTCCATTAAAAGCACTTAGGGAGATTGAAACAAGCTTAGGTTAAAATTTCCATTAATATTTGGTGTTGACCCAAATGGGCCTCTGTTGAAATAATTAAAATTCCCAACCAAGCACAAAACTCCCATTACTCCACTGCCATTTACAAGAATTATGACTCAAAGTTTATAAAACACAAAACAAGTAAATGTGGAACAAGTAAAAGTGATTTTTAAAAGTGGTTTTGAAAGGAAGGAAAGAAGGAAGGTGAAGACAAGATGAAAATTACTTCTTTTTGCTCATCAGATAGAAGAGAGACTGGAAACCTTTTACAGAACTGAGAATGTATTTCTTGTACCAATACAAAATTTGTTCCAAGGCTTTTACTGGTACAAGAAATCAGAAACACCCTACAGAGACCAACTTGTCAAACTGGAGCGAGCAAATTGCCCATTTATTTGAGTAAGACACCTTAGAAAAACTGTCAGGAAGCCTGTAAGTCAGGCTGGGAAAGGCAAAGGGATTTTCCCTGCTTGGGCTACTGAAATATTCCACTGGAGGGGTTGGCTCAGGGCCTGGAAGAAAGGGGAGGAAGAAAGAAGAATCATTCTACAGTGTCAGAAAAGGTTAAAGTTGAGGGGCTGTCGTGTGAGTTACAAAACATGCCAAGCCCCTTCCCAAATTCCTGAGAATCTCTCTACCATATTTTGTAGCACAAAATGTGATTGAATGAAGATGAAACAGGGCAAGAGGGCCTGGGGAAAAAGGAGACGCTGACACACACAGAACACAGAGTGGGAGATGGAGAAGTGCTTTGGTGTGACCACCTACAAAAAAATACAAATATCCAGCTACCAGAGTTAACTGACAAATTCTAGCCTGAGTAAAATATCCATTCTCACCCGTGTGCTCTTGCTGTCACTAAATCCTTTCTTGTAGCTTTTCCTTGCATGTCAGGATCTGATCCTACAAAGGGGGATTCAGGTGTCAGCTGAAGTGTCCAGATTTGAGTAGGGAGCTGGAGCTGTTGTATTGAGTGACAAACACAACCTCAGGCTTCTCCTTTCTCAGAATTAACACCCCAGGTCACGGAGTCTGAAGCTGACCTCTACAGAAGATAATATTTTAAATTTTATGATCTGGTGGGTTGAAATTAAACATTTGCTAATTACAAAGGTACTGCAAGTCATGCCAAAACCTCTTTTTGTTGTCTGGAGAGTTATAACAATCCTTTTCTGGCAGTTAGTTTTAAGATCATTAAATGATCCTCATTTGCAATATATTTGCAGAAGATTACAGCCCATCTAAATTGACCCTGAAGGAAGACTTATTTCATTAATGGGCTGTCCTGTGCTAATGCATAAAGCTAGAAAAATATATCTATTAAATTCTTAATGTGTAAATGATGTTTCTGGCTTTCTTCTTAATTACAAAGCAAAATGAGCCTGAAGTGCACTCCGTCTAGGAAAAAATGATCAATTTAATCCATCTTCCAAGAGAAAACTTTTTCAGTGAGTTCCAAAATCCCAGCTATGCTCAGCTAAGGCTGGAGCCTTATTGCTCTGTTCAGAAACACAATAAAATGTGCCAACACAATTTATTTTTTCCCTAGATTCCAATGAACGGAGCTTTCTCACATCAGTTTAGTTTACTTGCTATCTGTTAAGTTTTTGAGGAAAAAGCCAATGCAAAGCCGGGCTGAGCAGTGCTTTGGAGATGAGTAATGCTGGGAGATTATGGGTTGATGGGGTATATGCAGAATATTAATACAGCCCATAGAAGGAGATTTACAGTACAAATGGCTGTGCAATGTACTCTCTGTACAGAACCACCTCATGTGCTCTGCCTCTCATCACAGCACAACTCCCAGGCAAAAAAAATCTTATTAAGGGGAAGGCAAGGCTGTAAATTCATATCAGGAATTTAGATGGGGAAAGGAAGGTAACAGAAGAGTTTAAGTGAACATCAGGAAATTAATTCTAAGTTAGTGTTACATCAAGCAAACAATGGGAAGTGTGGAAATGAGGGACAGCACTCCCGTCACTCCAAGCACCCCGAGGTCTCAGTGACAAGTGTTGTCCTTGCTTACATGTGTAATCTCAGATATGCCTGCTTTGGCCACAGCCCTCAAAGGCTGAGCACCTCTTAGATCCTGTGTGTATGTTGGCATTTCACTCTGGGCTGGTAACACTTAAAGTGTCCGATTTACACAGCAGAGTAACAATATTGTAATGAGGGGCTTTAAAAGTCTGCAGATGCAAGTAAACAGCAGGAAAATATTCCGGTGCATGTCCTGCAAGAAGCCGAATGCACCTTCTTTAGGTTTGTAATATGTTCCTGTGGTTGACCATGATGCATTAAATTCAGATCCTGGGTAAGGGAATATCTGCTGTGTCCACCCCGGTGTGCTCAGGAGCCAGGGAAGAGTAATAAACCTCCTCCTAATGTGTAGGGGCTTCTTGGAGAAGGCCCCACTAGTGACTCCCTCCTGTTTGTGCCCAGCTGCTCTGTTAGGAGGCTCTTCCCTGATTCCAGGGCTTCAGCCATTGGAAGTGAATTCCCATTTCCCCACTGGTGTCCTAAGCAGGCTCCAGAGAACCAGAGCACATCAGTCCCTGCAGGTACAGTGAACACAAGGGAGGAACAGTGAACACAAGGGAGGAACTGGGCTCGGTTTTGGCCTCATATCTGTTATTTTTGATATCGAGTGCCCAGTGTGATCCTTCCTTCCCAAGGCATGGCTTCACTAGCTGATGGCTCCAGCTGTCCTGCAGAGTTAGATCCATACGGGAATGTTCCTCCCCTTGGACACACGCTTTCCTCCCTCACCTCAGTCCTTTCCCTCTGCAATGAGGTGTTTCCTTGTGTTTTTCCTTCCAAGCTCCCTGGATCTGCCAAGTATTTGTTGTGGCCACCACCAACATGGACTGGAAGCAGCAACAATAATAGCAGCAGCCATAATATCAGCCAGATAACATCTTCCTCTTCTTCTTTTACGCTGCTTTCACCCCAGTGTTGGCACTTCAGAACAACTGCTTGAACCTTGAAGTGATGGAGTTGTGCGTGTTTTGTGCACAAAAATGTTTCAGGAGAAGTTGTCCTGCTCTGGTTTCCATTGGCAAGGGAATGAGCATGGCTTGGAGCTGTGCTGATATCCATGTGGGGCTGTGCTGCAGGGGTTCTGCTGTAGATGTGGTGGATTTGTGTCCAAACTTCAATTTCCCTTGTGGGCAATGCCAGGTACAACTGCATCCTTGAGAATACTAGGGATCTATGGGTCATAGATCTGCCAGGCTTTAGTTCTTTCCATAAAAGCAGATATTTGAGGAATTTCTTCCTTCAGTTGAGTATTTATGTGATATTCAGCACCTTCAATATGTAATTATAAAACAAAACCAAAGTTCTATTATTTCAGAGAGCAAAATCTACTCCTGCTTTGAATTCAAGCCTCCTGAAGTCCCAGTTTTATTTCCAATTTATTCCCACTTATTATTGCTACCATTCCACTTAATGAATTTGATATTTAATACTTTATTCACACATTTTATTTTTGCACCAATTACAGGGAAGACAGATACATTGTTCTTACAGATTTCTGCAATCTTCAAGGCATTTTTTCATCTTGCATTTTTTTATTTCTTAAAAAATAACAATCATCTTGGTATTTAAAGAGAAAAGCAGCAGGAGCAACCCTAAGTGCTTAGGGTGTATTTAAATGAATGTTTTCACTTCTATTTGCTAGAAAAACAAAGGCGGTGAGAGAACATCTTCAGTTTATGTCCTTGATAGGTCAAATGAAGCATGTGTGAAACTGAAGAAGTCCTGCTATAACCATGCCAGCGGAAATGAAAATTATACCACTCACACTAACAAGTACATTTCCAAAGGGGCTGGAGGTATTAGGAGACTCTAAACAGATGCCTCTGAACTTAAAATACACTAAATTCCAAAGGCTTGCCTTGTAATTAATTTAGCCAGCACAGAACCTATGAAGAGAATTCAGGGCATAGCACAGCATTACTCAGCATCCCCAAACTTCATGGAGCATAAGGGCAAATCATTTAATTATAAAAAACCCCATTCACGCTCATTTTTCACATTCGTTTCCGTCAGGACCATAGTGGCAAACATCAAGGAAAACATTCTCCAACTTACAGCTTAATCTCCTGCAAGAAAAATCTCCATCTGCTATAAAAGGAAAGTGCACACATAAGCCACATCAAAAGGATATCACTCATACTTCAGTTTCAGTTTTTGTTCCCATTAACTGGGGCTGGTGGTATGTAAGTCTGTGAACAGCCCATTGAACAAGTGGAGCTTACTCTGACTGTTTTAGTAACACCCACTTGAACCACAGCTCTTCCATGGCCATGTTAACACAGCTTGGATTTCAGCAGGAACCCCCAAATCTCAGCTGTTCCCTGAGAACTGACGGCTGTGTTTTCCTAGCATGAACTGATGTGGGAGCAGGGACACTTCGGGGGACTCTGGACCTCAGGGGAGAAGGATGAACTCCCTTGAGCTTGTGATGCAGGTTGGGCTGAGGCTGTGTTGCTCTGAGAAAGTGATTGGTGCTGTTAATGGACTCCAGGCGGCTGCTTCTTCCTTTTCCCAAATATTTTTTGGGTTTTTTTATGAGGCAAATCCTTTCTCCTCCATCCTCACCTCCTCCCATCAAGCCTGATGCTGTGAAGCTCCTTGTGGGTTTATGGTGCTTGTGTGTAAAGCTCTGTGACAGAAATTTATATTCATATTATATAAAATCTTATATATAAAAATAGAAATTTAATTTTGTATTAAATTTAAATTTTTATTACATATTTGTAATGATGGTGATGCCCTGGCACAGGGTGCCCAGAGAAACTGTGGCTGCCCCTGGATCCCTGGCAGTGCCCAAGGCCAGGCTGGATGGGGCTTGGAGCAACCTGGGACAGTGGAAGGTGTCCCTGCCCATGGCAGGGGTGGCACTGGATGGGCTTTAAGGTCCCTCCCATCCCAAACCACTCTGGGATTCTGGGATTCTATGAGATGACTGTCACAGACAGAGGAGGTTACAGATTGCCCCTGTCATTCTTAACAACAGTTAAACATTCTTAAGTGTAGTCGATGTAAGGGACTCATCAAAGATTGGCATAAATTGTGTAAAAGAATCTTACAAAAGGAATTGTTGATAAGGAGATACAGTTCACACCCAGTGTACCTAAAACTAGTCCTTTAAGCAGTGGAAGGATCTTACAATGGGGCTTCTGATCCTCATTTTCCACCAGCTGGAGCTGCTCTTCCTTGGGAGATTTTGGCTGTTTCAGCCCAGCTGACAGCAAAGCAACTTCTGGACTGCTGTGGTTTCCAGCTTTATGTTAAAAAATAAATTGGTGCATATTTCTGTTGGTTTATAAGTTGAAAAGTTGCTTCTGAACAGTCTGAAGAATTGGGAAGGTGATTGGTGAGTCCAGAGCACAGGCAGCAGGGTGTGACGTGTGAGGATGGAGACCACTCCTAAAATTTGTTCTGTCACTTGATTTTACTGTGCTTTAGGATTTTCAAAGGACATTACCTGAGCACCAGGCTTCCAAGGAGTGTGTGTGTTGACATCCCTCTTCTCTTCCAGCTGATAAATTCTTCCTTAATAAATATCATTGAATCTGATAATTCAATATTTATGATGTGAAGAATTTCTGTTTCAGAAATTATGGTCTCTGAGGGATTTTCAATGGGACAATCATTAGGGAAGCAGTTTTTGATACTCAGAAAGAACTGAGCCCCTCATTGACACTGATGCCTCTGGGAATATCCTCAGTTGGGAAGGAATTTGGGCTACAAAACTTTCTTGCTGCTCCTGATGTAATCCTGTTTAGTGCAGTCAGTTTAGCTTAATTTGGGCTAAAATCAGGGAACATTATTGTGCTCTCAAACTTTCCATCTGTCATAATTTCTATATAATTAAATAATAACTAACTGTAGAAGCTCCTAGGAAACATGTTAGTCTCACTGCTAGTGAGAAGCACTGGGGAGGAGAGTTGATAACCACGAAGCAGTTGAGACTCACATTTAGGAAAGAAGTAAATCCAGGTGCAAACAAATCCAAGTGGGAAGGTCTGACTTTCTGCCACAGGAAAAAGTGAGGAAAACTTGGAGCCCTACTCCATGCTGACCCAGCAAATCTGGAAATATCATCTTTATCTCTTTACTCTTTCTGTAAAGTGGCAACAACAAATCTGTACTTAATTATTGGGTTTTGGTGTTGTTAATAACCTGCTCAGGTAAATAAGAGAGAATTCTGTTTCTCTCTTTCTGAAAAAGTCATTGCATCAGGGTCTCTTCACGCTCAAGCAGACCTTATTACACACCTTCCTTTAGCCTTCCCACATTTTCATCACTCTTCTCTTTTTTTTTAGTGAATGTGTAGATTTTAAGCACATTTTTTTTCAGCAAAGTAGAACAGCAGATAACTACAGGAGGCTTTGAGGTGTTGTTACCATCCCAGAGTATTTAGCTGTGGTTAATTCTCTCCCACAATTTGAGTCTGACCTGTACAAGCGACACCAAGAGAGAACTCCCTGGCCTTCTCTTTGCTTATATTGTAACCTCAGGAGAGCCATCAATGCAAAGCTGCACTGAAAGACTGGTTTGCAGTGAAGATGTAACTTTGGACAGCCATGTAATTTCCTTTTCATGTTGGTCGCTGACAAGAGACAATATGTTATAGTTCCAGGAATGGATAACAGGGGAAAGAGGGGAAAGTACAATAGCTTTATTTAAAAGTCTGTACAATCCTGCTTCTCTTTTCAAATAGCTTTTTGGACTCAGCTTGGTACTGTGCTCAATAAATTATACTATTTTTCCAGGTTTGCTATTGGTTAAGTGACTGGTCCAGGGTGTTTCGAGACATCTGGTCTGGTTTCCTGGAGGATTATGATTAATAAATGCTGGCATACAAAAGCAGTTAAACACTTGTGCTCTGCCTTCCTTATAATCTCATATTTAAGATACATTATGCCAAATCCTTCGGTGCTTATGGACCCTCTGTAACTCCAGTGATGAGTTTCCCATTGCTGTTGGTGAAAAATGGATCTATCTGTTACAATCAGTTGTATTCAGATCAATAACAGAGCACGATACACTTCATTCAGCCTTCTTAAATTAATAATTTCCAGATTGCCTTTTGAAATTGGTTCTTGCATTGGTTTAGGGAAATTCTGAGTTATGCACGTGTTAGCTCAGGGTGGAAGTGTGCAATTTGTTTTCAGCAAGTGGTGAGAGACAACGTATATCCAATTTTGAGCATCGGTTGGAAAACTCATCTTGGGGAGTTGATGGGGAATTTTACCCCATCTGTATTGTACCACCACTCACCTATTAAATTTCTCACTAGGCTCCATTTCCTGCCATCTGATTTCTTACCATTTTAAAAATAAAAAACTTAAATTAAAATTCAGAATTTTGACCAATTTAGATTGGCCAAATATTGCTCAGATATTTGTAGGAATATTACCTCATATTTTAACTACTTCTGCCTTCACTTTTCTCTCTATAATACATAATTTCCTTTAGTTTTTCTCCTTCTCCTGAAAACCTTTGTGTTTGTTCTCAGAAACAAACATTTTGAGGAAGTCTTAAATATCCTGTACAGATGGTGGTATTTGGATACCACAGTGATTGAGAAGTGATAACAGAAAAATTTCCTTGTAGGGACCTCGTGTGAGGATTATTCCCTTCCCTCGCTTCCCAGGTGGGATTGTTCCCTGTGATGTCAGACATTTCTGAAGTTCATGAGGTAACCCAGCATCCCATCTTCTCTCCAGATTAAGACTTAACTCTGTTCAGATGTTTAGGATGACACAATTCCTTGCCATCTTTGTGGGTGTTCGAGTACAGTAAGCAGCCTAAATATGATCCATGAGCCAGCACTGCCTCCCGTCCTTTAGATTCCACCTCCCTGCAGCCAGGAATAGGAAATAAAACTCGCGATCTGACTGTTTTCATTGTATTATTCTAACAGAACAACTGTGAAATATGGAAGTGTTTCATGCCTTTAGTAATATTATGAGTACTGCCACTCTCTGGGTCTCCAGTAAATCCTGAAGAGCTCCAAACCACTGGGTTTTAAAGGAATCTCCTGTAATTGCCCCAACATCCAATAAAAGGTTTGGGAAATCAGATTGGTGCGGGTGCATCTGTGTGTGTGTGTGCATGTACACCTCTGATATTTTATCCTTAATATGCAGATGACAGTGGAGAAGAGGGAATGTTCTCTTCTGAGCAAGATCATTTCGGAGAGACGGGAAGAGGATTTTTACTGTATTGGTATTCGTGTGATAAATCGCCTTCTATTGCTGCACTCCTGAAATTAGCAGATGAAATGGCATTCCACACCGAGAGGCACAATATTGGGAAATTAAATTTATTGATAAACATAGCCTTGTTTATTATTTTCTTTTTCCTAACCAGATATTTTGCAGGGGAATATACGTCTTGTGTTTACTTCTGTTTGTTAACGCTTTGATAAATCAGACATTTTTAGTATTCTATCGATGGCAAAAGTCTAATTGCCTTATTGTATTCTGATTTATTTCTTTCCTTACTTTCTTTGCATCCACAGCCCAACAAATGAGTCTCCAAAGAGATATATGTTATGATACAGTGTCAGTGAAATTAATCCTGATCAATTTTAAAGTTCACATTTTTATTTGATGACTTTCCTGGGAATCACTAAAACCGAGATTGACTCGGCCCCTTTTTGTTGGTTAAATATTGTTGTTTGAGAACACTGGATACAGCAGCAGAAATCTCATTCTGATTTACCAGTTCTGTGTGAGGGAAAAGCCATATAAGCAATGATTTTTGCTAATTGATAGCCACCAAATCCTGCTCTTTGCTGACACCAGTGAGGCGTCCCCAGTAAGGGTCTAATGGTGAAAAGTGTTACTTGCCTGGGAACACCTGTACCTGTGAGAGGTCCCTGGATGTAAGAAATGGAGCAAGATCAATTCTTATGGCCTTCTAAAAACCTGGCTCTCTGCTTCCATCAGGATTTCAGTCCTGCAGCTCTTATGAATGCACATGATCTCTAGAAGAAATTGGAATTTTAGGTTATTGTGGGAAAACGGATGTGGGGTTTATTCCCATTTTTCCATTTCATATTAGAAAATAGTTTTTTTCTCAGTTTGTAAATGCTTTCATAACATAACCATTCAGAAATATAAACCAGGCTGTGCATGCAGGTAATTTTGGGGGGGATTTTACTTACTTATGTGTTTGATTTGTCAACAGAAGTGAGGGTTTTTTTCAGGTCTTCATGGTAGGCAATGCTTTTGACCCAAAGAAAACAAAAGACTTTCTGTTTTGGTCCTGTGATTCCTGCCTTCTCCGAATCAAAGGAGATGGGGACATACAAGAGTTATTGCTATCAAAAGGAAATAATTATAATGTCCACAGTGCCCAACAAATCAGATCTTAAGCCATTCTCCCCACTCTACCCCTACCTTGGAGAAGTTTAAACAGCATAACCAGCTTCTGTGAGGAACTCAGATTTCTATTTTTTTTATCGTTAATGTCAAACAAACATTTATTTCAGGTGCAAAGCCTCGGGATATGTTAGTGGAAACAGTGGCACTGCTGTTCTATTGCTTACTGCCCACTAAGTGGGTGGGAAAAGGGTACTGTGACCCTTTTACCCTTCCCACCAGTCTCCCTAACAGCTTTGGCCTTCGGGTCAGCTCAATTTCCCCTCCACTGAGTGGCCATTACCGAGCGAGGATGTGATAAATGCTTTTTGGAGGGGCCGGCAGCGCCGGCAGCGAGCGCTGGGAAGGAGGGAGCGGGTCCAGCCACACGGAGCCCAGGCACAGCCCGGCTGCCGAGCTCCCGCCTGTTCCCTAGCAACACGGCCGACATCACCAAAAAATGAATAGACCCACAAACAAAAATGAAAAGGAGATAAAAAAGAGTAAAAGTCTATGGGGCTCAAAGGTTAATATTCCTCTATCTAATAACTTAGTTTCAGAAAATTGCATTTTAACCTTTTCGAAGCATCCGGGAGAGAGATTTCTTTGAAATTAAATTAGATCACATTTGTATGAAATGGGGGGCAAGAAATTAAATGCAGAATTTATTATTTTTTCCATCTTCCTACCCGGTATTTCTGCAATTCCTTGTATTTTCTGTTGACTTCCACTGCTCCACTCCCCAGCTGTGTGTAGCCTGCAGCCTGCTGTTGAGCTATTGATGGCTCCAGAGTGGAGTGCGCTGGTCTCATTTTGTATTTTGTGGGATTTTCTCTTGGAGAAACAGAAAATCTTTCCCAGCATGGCATAACCAGACCTTGTATCCCTGCTGTACTCCCCATCCATCTGGCACTGCTTGGAGAGAAGGAACAGCCAGTGACACCTTGGAAGTCCCAAAGCAAAGGCCTGGCAGAAGCAGGAATGAGCCCTGGGACCAGTGGCTTCTGGCCTGGGAGCCTTGGTGCTCCCTGTGCCATTCCTGTTCTTGCCATGCATCCACATCCCCCGCCAGACCTGGAGTGGGTGGTGTGCCCGCCCTCGTCCTGAACAACCAGCCCCCAGCCCAGGCACAAGTGGTCTAAAAGCTGGAATGCAACAGGAGCTGACTGGAAATGGAGAAGCCCATGGTAGGGTTGGCTTGTATTCCCAGGGGTGCCTCCTTTAGTAAATAGTTTTGCTTACTCTGATCTGTTTTCATTTAAACAAACAAAACGCTTTCAGATCAAATAACCTGTGAGGAGCTGAAGTCCATTTCTGTTAACTCCCTCTCTGATCTGGGCAGATGGAGCTTTCACCTTGCCTTCCTTCCCCACAGGGAACCATTAGAAATTCCCATTTTATTACATAAGCCTTATTTAAACCTCTGGATCCAAATTCCTGCTCCAGCTACTGTGGTGTAAATCTGGAGTAACTCCGCGTGTTCCTGTGGGGTTATTTTGAGGCTGCAGCAGCTCTGCTGGGGCAGAATCCAGCCCCTGAATTCCTTGGCTGCCAGGGAAACCCAAGGAAAGAGATTGTTCTATTTGTGCCATGGCTGTTATATTTAACTTCACAACAGAATGCCTTTAAACTTTACTTCCATCTTTAAACCAATGAGCTGTATGGTTAACTAACTTTCCTGTGCACTGTATAATACAGGATCGATAATGCTGTTTCCTCACATAATATATTTGCTCTCTTCCACTCACTCTCTTCATATATATCGTATAATTACAAATACTGAAATTTATGGGGCATGTAAACCCGTGTTTTAAATACAGGAGATCACTACAGTTGATATGGTTGCTGTTATTTAGCATATTCCGATCAACGCCTCCCATTGGAGGCAGGGATCTGTGGGTGCACAGCAGGTGAAATGGTCCCATACTGGGTGTTCTGCCAGCTGAGTCTCCCACCAGCCCCTCAGCCGAGCAGTACAGCAACTTCTGAGCTGGTGGGAGAGGCTGAGAGATGGGAAGAACCACTGGGGGCTTTCCTGGTGGCAGAGGAATGATGCTTCAGAATCCCAGAATGGTTTGGGTCGGAAGAATTCTTGAAGATCTTCTTGTTCCACCCCCTGCCATGGGCAGGGACACCATCCACTATCCCAGGCTGCTCCAAGCCCTGTCCAGCCTGGCCCTGAACACCTCCAGGGGTGGGGCAGTCACAGCTTCTCTTCAACATGATCCTTATACCCCTGGGAGAGGAACCAGAAGACATATCCAAGTTCTGCTTTGTTAAGGAAAAAATGAGTTTGCTATATAACAGAGGCCATAATTTTATATGACCCTGCTCTAATCCCTTATTACTGGCTGCAGAAGGGGCAATCAGATACTTGGTTCGAGCTGTTTCCCTATTTCTTTCTCTGCAATGATACAGACAGTAATGAAAGGGCTAGAGCTAATTAAAAGACAATAATTTCATGAAGGGGTGGTGATGGTGATGAGGCAATAAACTGTGAGAACAAAGCTTGAGGGGTTTTAATGACTCATCAACCCCTTGATGGGAATTTAGCCTTACAATCACTACCCATTTATAATGATCAGTGATATACCTTCCTTAAGAGCAGGAAAAACACGCTGCTGGTGGTGTCTGTCCCTGGCCCCCAACACCTTGGGCTCACAGTGTCCCCACCACTGCCAGGCTGCCGTGTCAGAGTGCTCCAGGTATCCCGAGTAATTCATGGCACCTTGCACTCTTGCTGTGTCACAGCCCTGAGACATTCAGGTGACAATGTCAGATCAGTTGTGTCTGGATGGATACAAGGATGAGGAGCCAGAGCAGCGGCAAGGATGTGGTTATGGATGCAGAGGGGGTTGTGCTGCACACGACCAGTCCTCCAGGACGGTCTGAGGGCTCTTCTCTGAGCCCTACTGCAGGATGTGGTTACAGAGCCAGGAGGTTAATTAGGTTAAATTAATCCATATAATTCTGTGAGAAAAGCCTCCAGTCTTCCTCTCTGGTGTGGGATTGCACCCAGCTGGGACTCTGGGCAGTGAGACTCGGGGTTGTGCCGCGTTCCCAGCGTGCTGCAGCTCCTGGGTTTGCAGGAACAAGAGGTGGGGGACCTGCTCAGGTGGGAGCAGCGAGGTAGAAGCAGAGCAAATTCCAGGCAAAATGAAAGCAGCAGGGAGAGGATGGAAAAAAGACCACGGGCAGAGGTTTTAGTCTTATTTTTCTTTGGTGAGATGATCCCAGAAGCCTGGGCAAAAAATGAATTGGTGAAGGAAAAACCCACATTTTATGATCCCTTTCCTTTTCCGTTTGGTTCTCTCACTCCTGAATTCCCTGATGCCTCAAAAACGCATTTGTGCAAGGGAAGGAGTATTTCTTTGACCTTGCCATCTTGAAACTGAAAACACAACAACATGTATATTAAGAAAGAAGACAAGGAATCTCTCCATACCCCCTGAACACACATCTTTCCCCGGAGAAATGGCCAGGGGACAGATAACACATACTTCATGTGCCATTGGAAGCCCCTGGATACTAATGATTAATAGAACAGAATAGGTTAAGTTACTGTCCACAGCAAATGCACCTAAGTGTAATTAACAACTGCTGCTCCTGGCATCGGGCTGCTTCCATCTCTTTCCTCTGTCATTCTTCCCTGTTGTTTATGCCTTTCTCTTATTCATTTTTCCCCCACTCTCTCTTTGTTACCCCAGTGCCAACACCTAATGATGGAGTATTTCACACTTACAAACCCTGCCGGCCCTTTTTTTGGGGTATTTTTTTTCCCTCAATCACTGCCTATCTCTTCCTCCTTTTCCATCATTTCATCACCTTCCTCTTTTCCTTTATTATTTCACCTAGAACAACAAGTATATTTCTCTGTAATTTTTATAGGCATGAGACATATCTACACAGTGTATTTTGATAGGGAGTAAGAGAATCGTGTCTTGCTGGAATTGTGTTGTAGCTTGTGCTTTGTGTTATGGCTCTTTAATGCCTCAGAGCCCTCTGATACTGCCCCCAGGCTCTGTCAGCCTCTTGGGGCAATTTTATTTACCATTCTTTCCCACTGGCTTTTTAAATCAGCACTAAGGCCAGCCTGGAACTCTCTGCTTGGATCTCTCTGCCCCTGTGAGATTGTGAGGTCTGGAGGAGCCAGAATCTGTGGCAGAGTAATAAAATAAAGATACGTCCTAATGGTAATTTAGGGAGATTTTGGATGGCTGCCTTCCCAAAAGTTTTCTAAAAGGATCCTTCCATATTCATCATGTCAGATACACGGAGAAAAAGGTAGGACCGTTCTGGAAAGTCATAATGGAGTTATTTGTATTCTGTTCTGAATGTGAGATTCCAAGATAAAAAGCACATTTCTCTATGTGAAACGTACAGAAATGCTTCCAGTCCTAATGTTTGCATCAAAGTGAGATCATTATGTTCACTCCTACTTTCTAATACCAATTAAGAGAAGGGATCCAAACTGCTCACAACGGAGAGCTGGTTGTGAAACTCAGCTGTGTGTCTGTATACACCCAGTGCAGTAGCTTGAATGACCAATTATTGCAAATGGCAAACGAATTTACTTCTCGTGTCTGAATGTGGAAGGCAGGCCTGTTTAAGCTCTGTGTGAGAACTTGACTTTCCTTAATGCATCTTAAGGTTTTTATTCATAGTCAAACTCTAAGTGGTTGTGCTTATTAAATTGGTGCAGTCCCCATGCAAATGAAACTGTACCTGCCTTGCCTGCACAGACGAAGAGGCCATGAGAGGAAATTAGTGCTCATCCTTGATTATTTCATTAAAGTACATTCTCCTATGCTACAAGGGGGAAAAAACACACCCAAAAAATGCTTCCAGGTGAGTTATTTTGTCTTCATTATCATTCCTAATTTGCCTTTGCTATAACTCACATCCCTCACAAAATAGCAACATATTAGTTGGAGCTGTTAATTAAACCCCCAACACCTGCAGGTGAGAAAACACAGATGGATTCGCTCCTCCATGGAAACACTCAGTTCCATGTGAACTGGCCACAGAGCCAGGGAGAGAATAGGTGTTAAAATAACACTCAGCTCCTCACAGTGACTCCATCCATTGCTGCAGAAACAAACCTGTGTGGCCACAGCTTAACCCTTTGCTCTCCCTGTGTCAGCTGGATCTGCTGCCTCCACCAGAGCCAGCTTTGGGTCTCAAAATGGCATCCAAAAGCATTTGTGAGTTAGACGGGAGCTTTGGATTCCTCACTGTGCCAAAAAGGAGATGTTTATGGTTCCTAAATTTATTTCTCTCCGGTGGATCTCTGACTGGCTTTTCCTTTTGTCCCCCTGCTCTTCCAGAACCATGAGGCAAACTCAAACTGAGAACTTCCTAATCCCATTGTGAGCTCTGCAACATGACAGAGCAGGATGCAGTAAAGCTACTCACTGCTATGTGCACAGGTCCTTTACCTGCATAAACCATCTGTATTTGTGTTTCTGTATTCTATAGATTTATCTATAAATTCTGTTTAGAGAAATCCTGCTCACCAGCATCCCTGCTGGATAAACTCTCTTGCACACTGTTCCTATTCTCAGGGATCTCCCAGCTGGCAGTAGTGGGCTGATGTGGTGCTATCCCATTATATCAACTTTTTTCCCATGACTATTATCAGTTGAAATTAAGAACTAAAATTAATGGCTGTATTACTGAGGGGCTTGGGGGAGCAAATGAGAACAAAGTTTTGTTTTAGGCAAGAGAAGCCGGTAAAATGTTCATTTTCCATATTGGATACCATAACATTCTGCCTTGTTAAAACTGACATAATTTATTTTTCTGTTTACACTATTTTAATGGTTCTAGCAAAAGATGATGAATGTAAAGAAAAGTACATTTTTATGTGCTCCATAAGGAAACAGTGTGAACTGAGCATTGTTTGAGTTGTAAAATCAAACACCTGAAGAATAACCAGTAGCAGGAATTCCCTGGGAGTTTTTCCATGTGGTCTGACAGGATTTACATCAAGACCAGCATATTTCACATGTTATAGGTGAACTTTAAACTTGCTGTATAACCAATTAAAAGCGGGTATGTAGTACATTGAGAAAACAGCTTCTCTATACTCTTGTAAATTATGTTTGCATTATGACTGACACATCTGATAGTAATTCTTAATGTAAAAATGATGAAAATATTGTAGCATTACCCTTCCTGCATGTTGCAAAAGACAAGCTCATGGTGTGGTGCCCACACTAAGGATTAGGAGGAAGAGGAGATGGGGAGGAAGGAGGTTGGGCCTGATGGATCAAAGGGCTGGAGACGCCAAGTGAGGCATAGGACCAGTTGTGTTTCCTGTGCCTGGGCAAAGGGACAGGACCAGGGCAGAGCTGAAAAAACTGAGGTTTGTGTTCAGTGTTTTAGTGTGAAAGGCTGGTCACAAGGGAGGAACTTTGGGGAACTGAGCAGCAGAATCTGACAGAGTCCAGGCTTAAAGGAAGTGTTTCTTTACACCTGAGCTTCAGAGCCCCAACTCATCCCCCAGTGGTAGAAGCCTATGAGGCTTCTTTGAAAGAAATGGAATTTCACTCCTTAGAAGTTGAATGTTATGTGACAACAGAGCTATCAGAGCTCTTTACTCAAGGAGTTGAAATTAATTCCTCTCCAAACTCTTGGATTCTGTCCTGAACCTCTGCCTGGACAGCAGTTTCCCATCCTGGATCTCAAACTGGAGAATGTCCCATGTTTATCAAAGGATGCATGAACACATGGGTGCCACTCTGCAGAGGCCTCCTCACCTGGCTGACCCACAGACCAACCTCTTGGGCATGTTCAAGCAAGAGAATGTCTCGAGACAGCCTTCATGTGTTCCAAACCAGCACAGCTCCCTCAAAGCTCTGTTTGCTCATCAGTTCATATTTCACTCTGATCCTCCTCCCCTCCTGTCCCCTCTGAACACTGTGATCTTTCTCTTACACCCAAATTTCTCCACAGTGTGCCAGTGGCTGTACATTAAATTACTGACGTTGACACTTCCTCTCTCTATCCTGTTATGAACTTGCCTTTCTCAGATTCAATCACAACCTTCTCATTAGGTGCTGAGAGATGATGTTTGGTGTCTGAAAAAATTAATGAGACAGGTTGAGCACCTTCAAACAAGCACATGAAGAAGGGGGAAATGAGGTGTGAATCCAGGCTGAAATTCGGGCTGCTGGAAGAACTGACACATTCACTACCCGGTTACAAAAAAAGGGGGAAAAAATTTGTTTTCCAAGCATGGATTTGTCATTTTTTATTCACTTTTCTATCTAATTACAAAAACCTTCCACGGGAAGGACTTCCAGGAGAGGATGAGGGTGTTTGAGCTGTGCTGGGCAGAAGCAGCGCTAGGAGTGAACTCTGGCCTGCTCACTCTATTTAGCAAGCTCTGAGATGTGTAAGTACATTATCTGCAAGGCTGCTAAAGAGCGCTTAGGGAGGATTTGTGGGTCTGTGGGAAGGACAAAGAAAAATGTTTTCTGATAAATTATTCACAGCCTCACAATCCCTTTTGGGCAGATTGTTGCCCTGCTTGCCCCTGCGCTTCCCGGCTTCTCTCTCGGCGTTCACACGCAGAGTTTCTCACCTCCAGAGAGCAGCAGAGATCTCAGGCAGGCTGCTGCAGCTAATGGTGGCAATTAATAACTTGTCATAATCCCGAGGATGAAAGGGAGGGCTCGCCATCAGCAGTCAGGTCATGGCGCTTCTCTAAAGCAAATGAGGTGCAGGTGTTGTCCAGATTTAAGAGCTTTGCTCCGCTGTCAGTGCACTGCGGTGCCAAGCCCCAGCCACAGCATCACCCTACAGGTACATAACTTACTGCAGGAGTTTTCATGCTCCAGGTGCACGCACATTTTCAGCCTTCCCCCCCTCCACCGCTGTTCATTAGCGGCGGAGAGGAATCCTCGGAACGTTTCAATAAATCATAAGCCGGCACAGTTAATTCCAAACCTGTAATTGCAGCGTGCCTGGATATTTGCACACACCAGGCAGAGCAGGAAAGCTTTATTTTCCATTTGTAAACAGAAATGCGTTTGGAAGGGGACGTGTTATCTTTGTCTTTTAATTGAACGTTGTGGATAAATGGCTTGGCTACCTAACAGCGGCTCAGGTCCATGTTCTCTGCTCAAGCTTGAGAAAATGAAACCTCATTATGCCTTTGGTTAAACAACAAACTAGAGAATCACTTCTTTCCTAGACAGCTCTGTTGGCTTCTCCTTTTTCTGTTGCTGTGGGTCAGTTCTGCTTGAAATGAACCAAGTTTACAAATCTCTGCTGGTTTGTACACTCCTATTATGCAGACTAGGTTATGCATTTGTAACTGTCACGCGAGTCAGGGTGATCCAGCATTCTCATCTGACCCTATTCATTTAAATGGGTGCGTCTTGTTGACATTGATTCATGTTATAACTTATATCGATGCATTATAATCCCTGTGTCACCCCACTGGTTATTTCTACTCAAATGTTGTGAATAAATGCTGGCAATAATGGTCAGTAGGATTTGGAGCTGTTTTAAGGGGTGTGGAGCCCACCTGAAGTCCCGGCTCAGTGCCTTGTGCTGGCTTTTTCTCTGGAAGACAATTAACATGCAAAGTATCCTATTCCTGTGCATTTGCATGGCAAAGTGTCTCCTGGCTTATTAATAATTTGGGGCTGTGCATTCCAAATGTATATTGCACTCAACTAAAGGGATAAGTAAACACCATTATGCATGCATGTAGGTCTTTATCAAGGTGTGGTTGATAATGTTTTAAAGCAGAACTATTTCTCATGAAAATAGCTCCTCTTAATAGCCTCTGTCTCTCTATTGTGCTTCTTAGTGAAACATAAATCACTAATATGTTTTCAGCTGCAAACTACTCTCTTTTTCCATTGTATTCACAGATTTAGTGGCATTTCAAATAGATAAACACAAGCAACATCTATCAACACTACAAAAAGGGGGCCTTAATCAAAGCTCCAGGTCCCAGGTCTCAGCATCTCCATTTACCTTGAGATAAATCCATTGGTGTGACCACCACTGCACAGGGTGACAAATCACCCCAGTCAGCTGAGCAGTGCAAGGGCTTATTGGCCTTTCTTTAAGTGGTCTTACCCTTCAATGAAAAGGATGGTGCTTGTCAAGCAGGGCCAGATTAAAGTTAGACAAAAAGAAATGATCTGTTATTAGAAAACTCCGATTGAGAATCACAAAACAGGAAAGAAATATGAATAAGAATTTACAGTGAGGATGCTCCCCCCACCTTTTCTCATCCTCCCCCAAGCAGAAATTAACTTTAATTACTTTCCCAGCTTAGCACACGATGAATGTCAAGACAACCAGGCATTAACATTAAATAAATATGCGGCTCTGGGAATGTGCCTGGTGGAGCAGAGGACAAGGGCAGCCTGTGCCTGGTGGGGCCTGGGTTGGAGCTGCTCCAGCTCAGGTGTGGCTGGAGAGCATCACTGGAGTGCTTCCTTCAGGGCTGGCAGGGCTGGATCTGCAGCATGGAATGGCTGTGGAGAGATCCATGGCATCACCTGTTGGGAGGCAGCCCTGTCTGAGCATGGATCTCTGGAACTGGAAGGATAGGGGTTCAAAGGAAGGGGGGTCACAGACCCATGAGCAGAGTCATAGTCTGCTTGGTCAAGGGCTTGTTGGTGCCAAGGGCAGCTTGGAAAGGCTCCTGATGCTTCCAGGAGCACATTCTGACCTTGTTTGTGATGACACTGCAGAAGCATCACAATCTCCTCTCAAGGTTGGCCTTTGGTATTTTAGTTCACATACTTCCTAAAAAAGAAACTTGAGGTTAAAAAAACCCCACATGTAGATAAACCAAAGCTTCCTGAATGTCATTAAATTATCTCAGTAAATAATGGGCAAAGTCTTCCCTCAAAGAGTACCCAGAGCCTCTGCCTTGTGTTCTGGTGAGCTACACAAATGTAAGATTGTGTTTTAAAGTCTCTCCAAAAAATCCTGCTTTTAAAAAGGAAACAACTGAACAGGCAGCAACTGAAAAAGTTCAGAGCAAACCTACTTGGAAAACTCAGCAAATATTTGCCCATCCAACCAATTTGTTTGCTAAAGAAATTCACAGTGAGGATCTAGTGAGGTAGTAAGAGGCAAAAGAAGGAAATTATCCATGTTCAGTTTTTTCATAGGGCCAATGTATATGGCTGGGTAGATGGTTGTGGATTTGGGGTTTTTTTCCCATACCATTGAGATTCATGCATTTAAAATGCACTTGGTTTCTTGTGACTTGATAGACCACTATAGAAAGATTAATTTTCTGTAATCATTTGATTTGATAAATGCCTACACAGCCCAGCACAAGTTTATTTTCTATTTATCCTGATCCTGAAATTAGTTGCTAAGGGCACTCCAGGGAAACACTTCCATAATTATAAATAGGGCCTGACAACAGATATTTACAATTGCAATAATGTAAAATGGTTATATTTCACCTCAGAACAGAAAATGCACTGGTAGGGACACACAAAGGAAGTGTGTGCAGCTTCCCTGTGCTTAAATAGACATGGCCTTGCCTGGCAAAAGTATCAGTAGTGTCTGTTCTTCATTAATTATTTTATATTTTGAGGTGTAGGCTGTAAGATACAGAGAAATTAAGGGGCTTGCAATAGATGACGGCAAAGAAAACAACAAAGGTAGGGAAAGGTCAAAGCTTCCCAACTCCTTAAATGGAAAGAAAATTGTGCTCTGCCAATTTGTGAAGTAATCCAAAATTAATGTTTGGATTGGTACCTCCAAAGCTGGATCCAAACCCCAGTGAAACCGTGGGGATGGAAGGCTGGGTTCAGGATTCCTTTATGGTGACATTACTTGTCTTCACATTCAGCAGCTGGTTTGTACCTCAGGATAAGGAGAAGGTGCTGAGGCTGCAGCACCAGGTGACCTCTGAGGTGACCTCTGAGGTGTCAGCAGAGCTGTGACACTGCCCTGCTGCAGCAGCACAGGAAAATACACAGAAAAATAGCACTTCTAAGCCTTTAAGGCTGTAAAGTGCTTTGAAGTGGCACAGAACATCCTGGAGGTGGAGAATTATTGGCCACAGTCCTTAGGTGAGGCCAAGCAGCAGAACAGATGGATTGAAGCCAATTTGTCCTTCCTGGGCAAGCCTTGTGCCATCACGCTGGGGTTGTGGGACACCTTCAGCTGCAGCAGGGAGGAGCCCAGGAGCTCTGCTCTGGAGCATTGTTTACTGCAGAGACTGCTCTTTTATGAGGCACCTCCATGAAAAGACACAGCAGAGACAATTAAAAAGTATCATCTCTAACTGCCTTTTAATGCAGTGACACTTACTGTGGTAGTCCAGATATCATAAAATATCCATTTAAAGATACCAGTTGTATAGCTATAAAATATCAAGGAATGCTCAGAAGTTAAGGGAACATAATAATTATCTGATAAAATGTCTAATATACATAGGCATAGCCTTAAACTACCATGGTGATTGCACAGTAATTTAGTATAAATTGATTAAGTACATTTTTACTGATGCTTAAAGACTAGTCATAGCATGGGAAATGATGTTTTGTTATCAGCTGTTACTAAATGCACAGGATTTGCTGGAATAAATCCAAGTGTTGGCTTTAAGGCACAATATTTAAACAGTTTCCAGCTGCTGTTCCTGCACTCCAGGTTGAATAAATTTACCAAACACCACACAAGGACTTTCCAAGTCCAGGGGGTCCTGTCACCCACAAGGACAGTGCACACCAAGGTACAATAGAAGAGCAGAGTTGTCCCAGCCTTTAGAAGAAAACCAGTTGCTTTCACCAGCATAAACAGAGGAGAATCCTCACATTCCTCATGTAGGAAGAAACCTTTTGCCTGGTGGGGTGATTAAAGGGAGCATCTCGTTTGAGTTTGAGGCAGAGATACTGAAATAAAGATCACTTCAATTTACACCTCCCAGTTGCTAAGAAATTTCTTCTTGATGTGCAAATAAGGAACCCCTGGACAAGCATAACCTGCCACATCATTAGGTTATTTTCTATTATGAAAATGGCATGAATATTATTAAAATGTAACTATAAATATTTATGCTGATAGAAACCCCACTGTTGTTGCTATTATTTTTATTGTAATGCCTTGGAAGAGATGCCAGATAATGGCAGGATTCAAGAGGTCACTGGAGGTAAAGAGGGGAATTTTTCTGGAGTTATCATTGCTGAATACAAACTGCCGGGGAAGGTACAAGGCTTTTTTCACATCTGAAAAGTCAGTATTTCTCTTTTAAGAAGAGAACATATTCTCTTTTAAATCTTTAAAGATCATCTGTTCTGCAGTGCCTGCAAATCATTACTGTTTCATACTGGTTTGCCAAGCAGAGAGCTCAGCCATCCATTTTTCTGCTGAGCCCTCCCCACCTTGGCTCAAGCCCTCACCTTCCCTGCCTTGCTCACCCCAACCTCTGTGCAATACTCTGGGAGCAAAAGTGGAATTTTGAAGAACTGATCTAAAACAAAGTGATAATAATTGCAATTATTGTGTTCTGAAGCCCAGAGTTTGAGTCAACAGCCCTTTCTGAACTGAATGTGAAGAGGGGGAGATTTTGGCAGACATAAACTCCCTCACAAAACATGGACCATGAAGAAATGCCATTTCCATTAAATCAGCCCGATGTTTCTGAACTATTGAAGGAATTATTGCTTCAAAGACAGACTCAGAAATTAGCAATGCTGCATGGATGGAGCAGCTCTGGGGGTTTTATGTTTATGGGGAAAATAAATGTTCATTCTTTATATAAGTCCTAAAGAAAGATATTTTCCCTAAATGTTGACTCTTCAGTTTTGCCTAACTGCTTTAAAATGCAATTAAGAATTTTTGGCAGTTATAGTAGCAAAACCTAATTAGTTCAAACAAAAAATACTAGCATAACCTCTGAGTCAAATCCATAGTTTTATACAATACGAGATATATTGCAACTGTATAGTTTGGGCTCTCTGTAAGGCCAGAGTGAGCAAAAGCACTTTCCAAGGGCTTGGAAAGTCTCTGGCAAAATACTGGGCAGAAAAACCTCCAGATAATGAGGTGATTTGAGGTAAAAGAGAGAAAACTCCGTGTGTGTGAGAGAGAGACACATACAAAGACTGAGATTTTTGTGGTGAACCTGAGAAGAGTCTAAAAGTGAGTATGGAGCAGTGACATTCTCTGCAGGGGAAACAATCCCTGCCACGAGCAGAGAGTGTTTCGGTTCTGCTTCTGGACTGGTGTTTTTCCAAAAGGACAACAATTAAGACTGGTCTGTCTCTAAAGGCCTTTTGTCAAATAAACAAATCTGAGAGACCAGAGTCATAAATACCCACTTGGTATTGAATGTGAGACACCTCAGGGAGAATTTTGGGGCCTTTTACTCTCTAGAATTTTTTGATTCTTGCTCTGTGAAATGCGGGTTGAACGCTGACCTCAGTAATTAATGAGTCACTAATTCATGTTTGTAAAGTGCTGTGATCTTAAAGGTATTTTCCAACCCAAAAGAATCCATGAAAACACGTGGTTCGTTAGCAAAATGTTGTATTACCAGTAGGAGTGTGAGGACAATTTCAGAGTTAACTCATGTTTTTATTAAACCTGGTAAACTCTTTTTTTTTTTAGACCTGAATTTCCCTTTCTTCCCAATAGAATTGGACAGCTCCTGATTTTCCTCCCTCCTTTGCTGGCTGTTTGAATGGTGTGGAATTTTATCAGCAGATTATTCCAGCTGCTGTTGTAAACCACAAGTTGCCAACAAACTCTTGAGTCCAGAATTTCTTACTCTTAAAATCTCGTTATATGGTCGTGTCCCATCCAAGACGAGTGAACACCCACCCTCGGCTCGGTGCAGCTGAGTCACGGCTTTTAGCGCTCTTTGCAATGCAAGCAAGCACAAACTTCAGGGCGATCAATGCGGATTTTAAGCCGGCTCTCACGAGTGCTGGAGATATTTGGGTCATTAAAAGGCAGTGGACACGAGTAAAAGCCTCTCGCACTTAATTAGCAGGGAAGACGCTGTTTGGTTTTATCTGCTAAATCACACAATTTACATAAACTGCGCGGGAGGTGGGGAAACTGAGTCAGCAAAAACCCAGCGAGGAGCCAAAGTCAAGGAATGGCCAAATTTCTGTGAGCTCAGTGCAAACTTGTTTTATTGAATTTTACGTTTATATGCCATATTAACATCTCATTTGCATACAGATTGCGCTCCATCTTTACTCGAAAAGCGCACCGTCAGCAGTTCTCCTGCGCAGCCGAGGAGTGGCACAGCAGCATTTAAATACTCCTGGTAAATTTTAAAGCAAGATGCAGGAGCTTTTGGTCAATCTGCTTCGTTGGTTATCACATATATTTGCCTTTCCCTTCCCAGTACAGTGGTGGCCGGGGGGTGATTTTATTTATTCCTTTTAGGATTGCTGGAATGCTCCAGCTGCTCCAGGCACAGATTGTTCAGGAAATCCAGTGCTCTTCATACCAGGTTTCCCTGCTCCTGCAATCCTGCTTGTGGAAGCAACAGCACAGGAACAGCACTGCCAGGGCAGTGGTTTGGCCACAACGTTCTATTTACTAGAGGAGGTGAACACTTCATCTTTTATTGTTGTTACCAGTGGTAGAATTGCATTAGAGTCAAGCAGAGAGCCCAGAGAGCTGAGCAGAATGAAATGTAAATAATCCAGCACAAGCACATCCATGCACTGGAGCAGCTGGATATGATCCATTACCATAACACAGATTTTTCTCCATGTACGTAGATAATCCCCAGCTGCCCTGATATTTTTTTTTTTTCAACAATGAGCTCTTCATTTATGAGTTCTAGTAATTCTATTTGGAGGCCAAACAAATAAATTCACTTGCCAGGCATTAGAGCACACGACAGAAATGACAGTGTGGTATTAGCAGTTGGTATCTGCCGTGCTGGAATGATAGAGATGAGAGTGATAATACGTAAATACTTACAGTGAATATCACTTGGCAGCTATTGATGGTGTAACTGCCCTTATGTGGTCATGCAGAGGTGCCATGTTTGGTGAAAACACGGGAATTTTTGGGGTGTTGTAATTAGTGCTGGCAGGCAGCAACGCAAGCCGTCTCCTCTTGTACTGTCAGTAAGTGGCTAAAGCAAATAATGTGGACATGCTGAGGAAGTTTCAGAGCCGCATCCCCAAAATCTGAGCCTCTGGAGGCTCCGTTCGGCCCTGCACTTGGGATACAGTTATGTTAAATAGACCCACGGCTTGGCTGCCAGCCAGAGCCGCGCTATTGTCCCGCCGCTGTGGCATAGGTGGTTCAAACGCAGGATAACAACCAACTGCTAATGGCGCTAATTAGGAGCCGTGGGGCTGATTTATACCTTTTGTCACTGTACAAGCAGTGGAAGTGCTGAGGTTTGAAAGGATAACAATTATTGGTTGGGGTGATGATTCTGTCATCAAAGAAAGACATTTGATTTTTAACTGTCAGGATTCAGAACTGGGATCAGGGAAAACATTCTAGCAAGTGCAAACAAGGGTCCAAACATTTGTTCTTAATTCAGCTTTGAAAATAAATCCATAACCAAAAAAATGACGAAGTGGGAAGGTTGTGTGTCAGATTAAAACTCCAAGGTGATGATTATTTACATTACCTAAAGGTATAGGCAATATTATTTGTATACTATACATTTTATCTTTCAGAGACGGAAGTACAACTTAGTAGCACTAAGTGCTTCTTATCTGAGTGTCTCAAATATTAGTGAACACAATCTCTTCATACTCTCAGCAGATTTAATGGGAAGCAGCTGATAATATTCTCAACACAAATCCCTACCCAGATTATCCCTAAATTCTGTAGCTATTGGAACCATAGCACACATTCCGCTCAGCCAACCAGTTGTTTATTCTGAATTAGGGTTGTGCACACCATGAGTGTCACTGAGAGCACTGGCACTGCCTGGTTTGGCACAGCTGGGATTGGAATTCTGATTTTCCCTTTTCCTAAGATCTGAATTTTGCCACCTCGTGCTTGGGAGTGTCAGTGTGTGTCCCCTGTGGTGGCCAGGAGCTTCCCCTCTTGTTGAGACCCGTGTGTGCTCCTGAGAAACATATCCCTCTGGAACTGCTTTATAACTGTGGGAGAGAAGGAAAACAGATCCGCAGTGAAAACACATCCTAAAAACACCTGCCTTTGCCAAAAGATGAAAATTCCTCAGCCTTCAATTTCTCGTTCTGTACTGTTTGTGTGCAAGCTCCATTCCGAGGCGAGGCAGGATGACCTCCAGGAAAAGAGCAGGATATGTTTTAGAAAAGGCAGGAAATGTGATAGTGTGGAAGCTTGGAGTACAAGATCCAATCTCTCTCCATGGATGGCAAGAGCATGTCAGACATAATGGAATATTAAGAGAAGGAACCTATTGCAGGCTCAGGGGACTTGAGTAAGGTAGCATTAAAAACTTTACTGCTGTTGAATCTCAGGGAGCTGGAGATAATTTTGCTTTAGAGGAGCGTGGCTGCTGGTGTGGTTAAAAATGCTATCGAAAAATCCACTCAGGAGGAATCCCTCAATAAAACAGAAACAATTGGGGCTACATTGGAAGTTCCTGCTAAGGAAAACATCATTTGGCAGAGAAGATTGGAGAGGCTGCAGAGTGACAGCAGAAGTGGAGTTTTAGGACTGCAAACGGGAGCTGAGGGAAATGGTGGAAAGACTATTGAGACTTTATTAACTGCTACATTGGGGATCAGAAAAAGTGCTCCCCACAGAGGGAGAAAAAGCCTTTCCCAGAGCACTGAAACATTTGGTATCAGCTGCTGTGCTCAGGACAGGGATGAAACCATTCTTTTTTTAGCTGAAAACCTGCAAATTGCAGTCACAGAGCAGGTAACCAACAACAAAAAGACATTTCCTGCCAGCAAATGTTTTCATACAGGAGGTTTTATACTCCAAGAAAATTGTGACGTGTACAAGTATCAGAGAAACTGAAAATTGGGTCATATATAAATTCTTAAAAGCTGCCTTCTGGTTTGATTGCTGGGTAGCTGATGACACCACATTCCCTGACTCCCCCTGGATTCTGGCATTCAGTTAATCCTTCATCCAGTACATCTTCCTCACTAAGGACAAGAGGGAAAAATCAGCATATTTAGAAGAAAATAGAAATATTTGGATAGATTTGGATTTTTTTTTGCCAAGTTAGGACATGACTGAAGACACAAAAGACTGTCTTTCTATCCCTCAAAAAATTGGCACTGACTGGCTAGTTTTGTTAAAGGACTGGAATGTGTAGAAATGGAATTGCTCTTTTTATTTGTTTGGCTTTTGTTTTAACTGTGGCATTACTCAGGCTACAAAATACCCTAAAATGGGGTAAATAAAGGCTGAGCAGAACATCCCTGAGAGGAGCCGGCAGGGAGAAGCACTCAGTGGTGGGAGGCAGAGGGAATTGGGAAGGAAAACCTGAGTTTTCTAAAAACTTTTTTAATGTCTTGAATTAGATCTCCTCTTTAAAAGCAGAAAGTTGCTGCTGGCAGAGTCGGCTCAGGGGGATTTCTGTGGCTTGCACTTCTCTGAGGTGTTGCTGTTCCCAGAGATCCCAATCCCTTCCACGGCTCCCTGTGGGAGGAGTTTGGGGCTGTCCCCAAACCCCTGTAGGGTTACCTTCCCTTGGGTCCCCAGAATCCTTGGTGGGCCTCTTTTCCTTGAGGCTGAGCTGTCCTAAGAACTCCATGTCCTCATGGATGTCTCCTTCCATGTCTCATCCAGTGGAGATTCCCATTTCTTGTTCACTGGGGAAGCTGCTGACAAGGCAGAAAATGGTAGAAATTTCCCATTTTTAGATCCATTCTTCATCTCATCTCCTGTCCTCAAAGCCTTACTGCAAGTAAAGGAAAAATATCCTTGTCCTATGCCTAGAACCAAGAATTCTGATCTTTCAAAGGTACTTTCTTTGAATTTTAGTGGGGAGAATGGTCTTCCATTACTTCACATTGAAGATAAAGGTAAGGAAAGAGCAGGATTTTTATCCAAATCCTCCTTTAAAGCGACCCTGCCCCTTTTGTGCTACAGCTGTGAGATCCAAAACATGAAGTAGAAGCAGGGGACCCCATAACAGCTGTCACAGCATCTGAAGACTTTCCTTCCTCAAAAGAAACCTACTCCGTATGGAAACATAAAAAAACCCAGAAAGGCAATTTTAACAAAAAGAAAAGTCCTTTAATGAATTGCAAATAGACTGTAAACGAGCCCAGAAAAATCTGATGGGGTGAACAAAGTACATAAAAATCCCCTGTGCATTCACTGTTTATAAATCAAGCTCTCACCCACCACGATTGGAAGAAACATCCAAAGGAACATATCAAATTACATAAAAGGTCAGGGAATGTAAAATACTGAACAGACTGTGTTAGACTGAACAGACTGAACTGTTATGGGATCATCTTTAATCTTTTCCACCACCTAAAAACTTGTGGGGAGGGGTAAATTATAGTAAATGAATTGAGGAAGCCAATGAGAATTTTTGGATTTATAAAGCCAAAATCGGAGACATTTTGTTCATTTAAAAGCTCTGGTGCTTGCTGGAAATTCTGTCCAGCTACTGAAGACATTTGGGAAAGTTAATTTTCTGCTTAATTTTTCTTAACATACTATTGACTTTAAAAAACCCCAACGAAGTTTGAAAGTGTTTATGACATTATTTAGTAGTCGGAACTGCTAATTTGGTTGTTGCACAACTCCTTGGGTACGGTGTTAGCACTGTTTTACAGAGGAAAGCCAAGTTTATGGTCACAAATCCCATTTTATTCCTGCATCCTGCCTACTCCAGGTAATAGCTGAGGTAGAGGATTCTCAAAGCACTCAGAAGTTAAATGAAGATATCCCATTTTGGCTGAATATTTTATTTCTCTCTGTTTAGACACAAGAAAGTATGGCTTGATCTCCAGGTCTGAGTATTCACTGAGTACTTCTTCACACAGGGAGTAGAGGAGTTGTAGAGAAGGCTCCCTCTTTCTCTTTGTTCCCTCACGTCATCAATGAAAAGAAATTCTTAATATGAGTTTATGGACCCCTGGTACAGTTCTAGAGAATCAGGAGTTTGAGAGTTTCATGTGCTGGTTTTCAATTGATGGAATTAGAGTCTTTGCAAGGTTACACTTGGTTTTGCTTTAATCAGAAATTTCCTTGGGGTCAGTTCCCCCAGGCCTCCTGGGTAACAAACCCACACCACCTCTAGTTTTGAAACCTGCAATTAAACTTTTTTTTACATTTTACACTTATTTTTCTATAGAGAGAAAATAAAAATTACCTCTTTCATCCCAATCCACCTTTTTTTTTTGTGAACTAGGTAGGGGCCAGATTTTCTTAGTTACCTATGTCTAAATGTAACATTTCTTGGCTGTTCTGCCACTTTATGATCACTTGAATGAATAATGCTCTAAAAATCAGGGGATCAGAAGTGTCCCATTGCAATCTAAAGCATCAGGCCTAGGGTTGTGAAATGGTGGGAGGTGTTACATCCCAGGAAACAGAAGTACCTAAAGAAGAAACCCTCTTCTGTTTGAAGCCTGGAGAATTCAAGGAGACTTGAGATTCAGCATCCTCATTGTATGATGGCAAATACAGCAAAATCATGATTTTAATCCAAAATTTGTTACTTAGGTGCATCCTTCCACGGGATTTCTCCTTCTTAGAAATCTCTTTAATTTGTCTGTTATTTATCTTACTTTTCTTGTTTATTTTTTTCTTTAAAAAATTAACAAAACTAGCTCAAAATGGAACTCTGGCTTGGTTCTGTTAATTATAGGATGAGCACAGACTGGCCTCTGAATTCCCCTCCAAAGCTTTCCTTCCGTCCAGGTCCCCTTCCCGTGTCCCAGTGTCCGTGCAGACTGTCACAAGTTATCCCAGCCTGTCCTACAGCAGCAGAGTTCAAAAGGCACCTTCAGGACAAGAGTGGCTTGCCAAGCAGTCCTTCCTGAATATGCCCACAATATTTTAATTGGGATTTTTCCCAAGAAATTGCTTGTTCATACACTTATTTACTGTGTATTATTTGTGGATGTGTTTTTATCCGTCTGCATACACAGCCACGTATTTGCTCTGTGGATGTCACATGTTTTGCACTTAGTGCTGGGAGCTTTTCATATTTTTTCTCTGGGAACATGCTGTGATAGCTCCGGTATTTCAAAGAGCATGCAATCCAAAATCTGTCAGGAGGAAATATTTCTTTAAGGAAGAAAATGTGGTTTTTGTTAACTTTCTCAATCTCTCATCCATTCAGCTTGGTGTTGAATGTACGTCCAAGCTGTTTCTGGACTTGGGGTGGGACTTCTGTTGATTCCAACTTTTTAAACAAGAGTTAACAAGAGGAATGCCAAAGTTTGAATCTCTGTGTGAGGTTTCTTCCCAAAAATAAAGTTTTAAAAGTTACAAATCAGGCAACTGATTTATAACCATCCTAAATGAGTCACTATTGGCCTTGCAAGGAAACAACATTTATTGTCTTGTCATATTATTTGAAGTGATTTTGCATGCCACAGGAAGACACTCAGGGAGAAGAATCCATGCAATTTCTATAGCATCAAAGCCTCGTGGGGGTTTCCAGGTGACTGAATTCAGATTTATTGTTGGTGAACTTGGTTCCCAGTGACCTATTTAATTCTAAATTAGCATCTCTATTGCAATGCTTAGCTCTTCCCGTGTGCTTCCCAAACATACACTAATTTGGTCTCACACCATCCCTCAAACAGGAAACAGGATAATGAGGTGTGGGATCTTTTCTCTTTCCTTTTAACTGTACTGTTATTAATGCCTGGACTGTTCTGGGGTCATATAACAAAAGAAGACAAAGCACATCAGTTCACTGGGAGAGAAATGCAGCTGAGAGCAGCGCTGTCCCAGCCTTCTCTCTGGACAGACAAACCCAACTGACACAAAACCATCCACAGTCACTGATAAACTACAACCATCTGGTTCTTCTCAATAGCTCTGTATTGTTCATTTTCCTTAAACCAAATTTTGATCCATTTAATAAAGCCCCTGCTGCTCGTCACCTTCTGAAGCTTAAAAAATAGTTTCTAAAGTGAACTTAAACCTGTGCCTTGCTGAAGTACATGGAATATATCCACATTTTATCTGACAGTGGTTTGCAGCCCATCTGTGACTGACTCCAGAATTATCCTGTGCATCTTCTATCGTGTGTCTGATGCACGGTGAGGAGATGTTCGTGCATTTTCAGATAAAAAACTCAATCTGTAATAACAGATGTTGAACTGTGGGAAGTGTTAAAGGTGGATAATTGCTTCCAGTCACAAAAGTTTTGGAATACCTTGATTTTAAAATATCAGTTACCTTATCAAAAAGAATAAATCTTTTTGGTGTGTCCTAATCCCTTTGGTAAATTCAAAGTATAATTTTTCCACGTTCTCTTTATCTTCATTCCCGTTTAAAAATTTGAATACCATTAAGGTCATACTTCAGTCCAGGAGAGGCTTGGATCTCCATTTTCCTCTCTCTGACTTCTTAGAGGAGCAGTAAGCACTATAAAATATTCTGTGCCATTCTAACTAATCACCCCTCTGGCATTCTGAGCAAATGCAGGTTAATGGTGAATCCTTTAATATTTCTATTAATTACGTATATTATCCTAATAACTCTATTGTCAATTTTTCATTGCTGTGTAATGACTAGAGATGGGTTAGCTGTTCATAACTACCCATGGATTTAAAGAAAAGCAGGGATTTTTTGTTTGTTTGTGAATTGCCTGCTGGCAAAGCCTGATTTCTACAAACATATTTGTTACATGAAATTCATTTAGGGATGTTCTGTGTGGGTGTGATTGAGCAGAGGCACATTCATCACTTCTGCTCTGGACAGGGGCATTTACACAGGGTGTGGAAAAAGGGCTTTTGCAGGTCTGTGATTATAGGAATTAATATTTGAAGTAGTTTTCAACCTGACCATTTTATTAAACGTGCCAGGTGTATGGATGGAAATGAGAACACAGCTGGAGTATTGGGGCTTTTAGGGAGCCACTGCAACCTGTGCATTTCCCTAAATCTACAACTGGAGGTTCAGAGGAGGATCTCTGGAAAGGCTTCAGATTTAAGCACTACAGAGGGGAGGCAGGAGATGGAATAATTCAATCAGCCACAGTAATTCTTATTCTAATAAAGTTTCCTGTTTGGAGTGGCAGGAAAGGGCTCGTGCCACAATTGTCCATGTGTTCCGGTGCCTCCCACCATAATGAGGTGGAAACAGAACTGCAGCCAATTCAATAGGACCTGCAGTTTGATGAGCCCGCAGAAAGATCTGAACATAAGGATTGTTTCACAGAACCTGGGCAGCAATGAAGCTGAAAATATCGATTCATAAATTTCCTAGGAAGATGAGAGAAACTCTGCAATCATTGCTGAGAAGTTGATGAACACTTCCAGCCCCAAATACAATTCACTAATGGGTGTGTTTGTATGGAAAGGTAGAGACACAGAAAGGTTTTAATGTGGCAGTGTGTGAACAAGCAGAGGAAATGTCCTTAAGGAAACTCTAACAGGAAAATTTTAAAGGAGGAATCCTAGGAAAAACCATGACGCTTGGTTTGACTTTGAAAAAGCCAATGCAGCTGTCAGCACAGTCCAGGGGAGGAGAAGTTACCCCAGGAATGTGCTGAAAGACTGATGCAAGGAGAGCTGCAGGAACTCCCAGGTGTGAAAGGAAGGCTGTTGAAATGCCTTTTGTTCCCTCGAATTCAATTTCTCAGCCAGAAATGTAACAGGTAGATGAGGCAAAACAAAACTGGGAGGCTGGCTGGAGTGAGAGGCAGCGGTGCTGGGGAGCTGAGTGTGGATGTTGGATGATTTTTAAGGTCCCTTCCAACCCAACCACTCTGTGATTCCCTGAATGTCTGCTGCAGGGCTGCAGTACTTGGATCTTAGGTGCCCCAGTTGTGGGTTAGAAGTTGACAAACACATCTCAGACAGCTCGAGCTCGGCTGTCCCTTGGTGTGGGATCAGGAGCTTGTCCCTGATGAGGAAGCAGCGAGACACCAGCGCATGGATTGTCCTGAAAAATGCCATGATCCCTGTCCCAGGTGCTTCAGACTCACTGGACATGTCAGTCATTTTCCTCATGCACAAGACTTTTCCAGGCTGCCCACGGACTACTGGAAATCCCAAACAAATGTCAGGAGAAGCGGTAGGGCGCTGGGTGAAGTGCAAAGGCAATAGAAAAGGGAAGAATCACAGTTCTTTCATATTTAAAATCGATTCAAATAGAGAAGTGGTGGTGATTTATAAACTTGAGGAAGGTTAGCCTTAATCTCCAGCTAGACATTTTCATTGCCTGAGTAAACTTTGAGCTCATACGAGCTACAGAGGCAGGAATTTGGTATTAACAGAGACACTTGAGGCAGTTTTCTTAACTGAACCACCCACGGTGTCAAGGGGCTTTGCCAATGAAGCCTCACGAAATGGTTTGGCTGCTTAGGACAGCTCCAGTCCTAAGGGACCCTCTGTGCTGACAATTCAGCTGCTTCCCAAAATAAAGGGAGAGTGCAGAAGGAAATATAATAAACCAGAAAAGTATAACAGCAAATGTGAATCACCAGAACTGTACCCCAGAGCTGAAGGAAATCACTGCAGACTTGTAGCTGTGTAAAGCTCCCAGTGCCCAGAGGTGAAACAAATAAACAAATATTTTTACTTTGCTTTACATATCTTTGCAGTCACACCCACAGGTTTGGGGTTTTTTTTATAATTTTTATAAACTATTCTGCATCTAGGTTTTGAGTGAATTCTCCCACAAACTACATGCAGCAGATTTTTTCTTAGCTGCAACTTTCTTAGAGATCCAAGTAATGTAAATGACTTTTAAAAAGCCAATTAAATGTATGATTGAATATCATCCTTGCTGACTGCAGCCTTCATAAGGAACTGGAAATGTGAGGTATTTTTTTACCTAATATTGAACACAGTTAATTAAAAAGGTAAAGATTACATTTTGCTTCAGTTAATTTGAAATAGCGAACCTCCATTTAAACAATAAATTTCAGATTTTAGTTCTAGCAATTAATAGACCAAACTGTGTACTTAAGGTTTTATTATATTGATTCTAAAATAATTAGATTAGCAAACACATTGCAAATATATTATCTAAAACAAATAAGATTATCACCACGCTTTTTGTTATACAGCACAGCAATAAAACATATCACAGTGTAATCTAAGGCAATCTCATAAAGTTAATAGTCATGCAGCATATATTACATCCTTGCACTAAATGACAAAAGGCAGCATGAGCATCCTGTGGACAGTGTCAAATATTTTGGTGCAGGATTTGTAAAAGTGAAGATGTATCTTTGATGTTCAGCATATAATTTTAGCCCCATTTGTCTTTACAGGAGCATTTCCAAGCAGCCCTCACAGTCTCTGCCCCGTAACCTCATTTTAACAGCATCTCCCAGCCCTCTCCCACCACACTTTCACATTCCTCCTTGCAAAGCAAATTGCAAAAAGTGTTCCAGCAGCCGTCCGAGACAGCAGTCTGAAAAGCCTTAGGGCTGTTTGAGAGGCCCTTTAAAAAGCATGACATTCAATCAGAGTTCAGGGAGGAAAGTTTTAATGAATAAACTTGGTAAATTAGAGAGCGCCGCAGCAGAGTGATTAACTCTCATTTGTGCATTAGTGTTAAAATTAATTAAAATGTTGAAGCCGTAGGAGGCAGGTTACCTCCTCGAGACCTGCCTTTGCCCTCGGAGTCAGGCTGGACCCAGCAGCGATTCATCTCCCGGAGATGAGAGGGGGGCTGAGAGAAAAGCACAGCCAGGACAAATGTGTTTGCCACGGTGCCTCGGAGCGGCGTTCCCGGGTGTGACACAATCCTCCAGCAGGGATGGGTTTGGGGGGGACCCCCTCTCTGCCCAGGGGTTCTGTGTGACTGCAGGGGACAGAGTGGATTTCAGTACCTGAGGCAGGGTGGATTGTGCCAAACAGGCTCTCTTTGCCTGCTCCCTTCAGCTGGTGACTGGAACTTCCTTTACTGAGCACCAAGTATTTGATACAACAATTTCATTTTATATCCGTAGCTGTCACCACCAACAGCATTTCTCTGCATCAATTAATTACATTAGAATTAGCTGAACTCTCTGAATATTAAGGAATAAGGATTTATCTTAGGGCTTTGATGGCCATACATTTTAGCAACCAATTTTGCGTGAAATCATAACATTAAAATCTTACGCAAGAGAAAAAGAAAGTTTGTTTTGTTTCCAAAATCATCTTAGATATATTTTTTTCAAGATCCAGGAGCCTGTGTTTCTTCCTAGCCAGGCCTATTATGAGGTGGCTGTTTAACAAATCTGTGCTGGTTTGGAATTATAAATGACAGTCTATTTTATAAAAGGAAAAGTCTTCTTTGACAGCAGAACAATATCACACAAGTAACAAATGGCAAATTGTGTCATACAGCTGAACAGTTGTTTTCCCATGTTCACCAAGGGCCAGTTATTAATTTTACATTGGTCAGAATTAAGGATTTTGGAGAAATTCATCTGAAACGGAAAGTATGAAAAATTCCTGCCCCATGAAAATTACCATTATTCGCTGTAGATCTATATTCATAACTTTAAAACCTGGCAGTCTTTCCTATTTTTTTCCTCTATAGATTTCTTGTCAACAAGAGTGTCAGAGGTCAATGTCAGAATGCCCCTCTGGCACCCATTAACTATAACCAGAAAACTTGTTCACTATTGATCTACAATGTCTAAATATCTATTATGTTGGATATAAAAGGTGGTTTCATGTCTTTCTAAAACAGATAATTCATACAGGCCAAGGGGTCAGCTCTGGTGATATATTATTGTTTCACTGTATCAGTGAAGTGCGGGAGGGGAACAGGCCAGGCGAGGTGTCACCGAACTCTTGGGGACATGGCCATGTCCCCATGTTCCCCACCACAACCTGGGAAGCTGTTGTGATTTGCTTGGGGTTTGGAAGTGTCTGAGGAAGTCGTGTTTAAAGTTTTTGTTCATGTCATGGCAGCCAAAGCTTGCGTGAATCCCAAATCTGGGTGGAAGTCAAGTCTCTCACGCTGTCCCCAATGGGCCGTGGTGCAGCTCGGTGTCTGTGCAGCTCTTCACACCACGATGGTCACGCTGCCAGGGCTCTGGGCGTGGTGCAATGTCAGTTTTACAAGAATTGTGCACAAAAAGGGCACTTCCCCCATGGGTTTAAGTTGTCACAGCTCCGGTGACTTTGGCAGAGCGATGGCACTTGATGTCCACAGAGGATCTGCCCCGGAACACGTGTCAGGCTGCGGCCATAGTTCCAAAATCATGTGTTTTCTGGACAGACACTTGTGTAACATCACATGAATGATTTTGTTTGCTCATATCAACCCATCAAATTTATTGAGGCTCTTTTAATGTCCTCATTGTTTAACTACTGAGGTGCCTCTGCTCTACTCAAGGCTCAAATGCAGAGCAGACACCGCTGAATTTCTTTGTTCTGCTCTTCCTACAGCAGAGCACAGAACACTGTGAGGGTAGAGGGCACAGTCCAGGGCTTGGTTCCCTCCCCATCCTGTGAATTCTGTCTTTGAGTCTCCATGGCATTTCCCAGCAGGCACTTATTACTTCTGCAGGATGAGCCCCATAACAAGCAAACCCTCTTTGGAAAGCAGCTGATACTCTACTCTTTAATGGAGTTTATGGCCTTCTAGCAAGCCCCCAAAATGGTTCATATTCTTCCAGGCTACATTTTTGAAGAAAGTAAATTGAGATGAATCATGCTAAGATGAGATAGTTAAAATGTCAGGCTCCATAAGTTTCAATGCATCCTTATAGCTCTGAACACTAAAATGCAACTGAACATTGGAATAAGGGAAACAAAAGAGAATCAGATAACTAGTTCTTATAGAGGGGAAAAAAGTCATTTCTGTCTGAGCTGCTATACCATGGAAATCCACATAGTACAGTTTTAGAGCTGTACCTTAAAAAAAACAATTGCAGTTTCTTTTTATCACTGGCCTTGGTTACACATCACTGCCTACTCTATGGCACACTAGAATTGCAGAGTTTCTGAGGCAAACAATACAGCAGCAGCTTTATTTCTGTTTACAAATGTTACCTGGGGGAAATGTGCCTGTACCTGTTGGATAAATTACAAATCATCAGCACTAAATATGACCCACAACAGTGACATAGAGCGGAAGAGGGACTGTGGTCTGCACATATTTGGTGTTAGAGAGGAGGGAAGGGCCTGGTCAGTGCTGCTGGGTCAATCAGTTAATGAAATGAGACTGCTGCACTCTTTAAACTCGAGCTGTGTGGTACTTCCTCATTCATTTGCTGGACAACAGCCACTTCTTCATTTATACTTTATCATAATATTTACAACTAGTTGAATTAACTAGTGTTATTGTTTTAAGTGACGCACTGTAGGTGTTGAACACCACCAGAAATGTAAAGCACCAGATTTGTGTCCAAGGGCCTTCTGGGCTCATAGGGAAAGGGCACAGGATGCAGAGAAGCCTTGTGAGCCATGAAGCACCTCTTAGTCCAAGCCCAGCGATGTGCAGCTGAGCTGACTGAAGGAAACCTTTGATAAGAACCAAGAACAAGGTTCCTGTTTCTAAATCAGGAGCAAGCCACTGCCCATATCCCGCTGCTCCACATTCCCTTCCCAGAAGTTGGCTGGGACAGCTTTCCCTGCCCAGCTGGTGACATCAGAATGGGTTTCATCCTGCACCCAAACCCACCTGGCTACCTGATCACAACATGACCTTGAGCTGCTCACAAGGCCATCAAAGCCTGGCAGGGCTTGGGTTTGCTGTAAGCAGATCCCAGAGCTGGACATGCCAAGGCTTTAGGGACAGTGGCGGGGATAACACCAGACACCAAATAGGGTCAGGAGAGACAACTGGGTTGTAACTGGAGCTCCTCATGCCTCTCTGGCTGCAACACAGATGGGCCAGAATGAAGGCTATCACTCCTAGTTTATAGCCATTAGCAATCATGATCTCCCTAATATGAAACAGAAATAATAGTATTATTAATAATAATATCAAACTGACACATTATTAGCCTCTACAGATGGCTCTATTCCTCCTAATAATTTTTATTTTTATTTAATGTTTGGAGATGCTGTAAAAAGGGACTACTGCTTCCAAATGTGACCTCTGTGGGGTTTAAAACCTACTGAATCAGATGAGATATTAAAGCATTCAATGTAACGTATGACTTAAAGCTATGTTTTTAAAACTTTAATAGGAGACGTCTGATGCTTTAGATTACTATTTCTTGAAGTATAGTAGGCTGAAGAATTTGCTTCAGAGGGTCTCTTTATATCCAAGAAGAGCCACAGTGAGAATACACAGCATGTTCTTCCTGCACCATGCCTCTAAATAGATGTAAAGGAATTAAGGTGTATTAATAATACATCATGTTTCTACTTTGTTTTATACTATTGTACATATGTTCTCACACCACAGTCAACACCACCGTGTTTAAATATCTCCAAGCAGTTCATTAAAGAAGGTGATTAACATCTGTCATGTGTTTTTTCCCTCCTCCTGTCCCCAAGGAGAGGAGGATGTTCAGTGGCAGACCTGACTTTTGGTTGGGATTTATCGTTTGTATGGGAGGCTTTTCTATTTTGCTGAGGTTTTATTTTATTACCCAAAACTACCTATTGGGATAAATGTTTGCAAAGGCAAGTCCAAAAACAAGTCTGCTGAGCAGATGAAGTGAAAGGGGGTGAGGTTTAACCGGAGTGGATGATGTTGGAAACTGGGGCTGGTGAGTGGTGGGAATCCTGCCACGTCCTCACTTGGCCACTGGGAGATGGGAGAGAAGCCTTTGGCTGGGGGATGATCTTTAAGGTCCCTTCCAACACAAACCATTCCAGGGTTCCATGGCATGAGGAAGTAAAAGAGTGACTGCTGTAGCAACGCTGTGCCCCGAGAGCTTGTGGGGTGTCAGGTTATTGCCAACAGCCAGGTGAGGCTGTGCTAGGCCTGTGCTAAGTTTTCTGTGAGCTTTCAGATATGTGAAGATCTGATGTAGGCTGATATTTTCATGGGTATTTTCACCCTCAGTCAGATCATTGTGTGGGCAAGAGCAGAAATCAGATTAGTTACAGCATATTTCCTCACAGGATCTCCGAGGCTGGAATGACTGTGGTCTCCATTAGAGTCATTTTGCAGCATCATCTCTAGTGAGTTAAATTTTGCTAAGTTTTGCTTTCAGTTTTACTTACCCATGGTAGCTGTCCAGGAAAAGCACAGAGATTGTCTGAATATCTACATCATCCCTGCAAGTTTAACCATGACTCCACTGGTAGCTCTTAGTCATGAATTTGCATCTGTCATAATATTTACTGATGCACCTGGCTCACATTGATTGTGTTCAGTGTGCTTTTCCAAAGAGAACTGGATGGCTTCTCCTTGACAGTGTGGGTTTGTACCAGCTGCTTTCCAGGGACAAGCTGGTTGTTACTGTCTTTGCTGGATTTGTGTTTTCAGCTTCCATCCCAGGAGGGAATTCCGTAGCCAGTCCTGTTTCACACCGAGGGGAGATGGGGAGGTCTGATCCTTTCTTTGGCTTCCCCAGTGCACAAACCCTTGGACTGTAAAGGTTTTCTGTGCCTCAGAAACATCTGTATATGGGAGAGATCCATATCCATCTGTGTATGGATCTGCCAGCAGAGAATGGGGAATTAAAGGAGAGGGAGAAGATCTGTGTGTGCACACAAGCCATGAACACACACACAGAGTCTCACAAAGGTCCCAGTGGGGAACCCACACTAAAGGTTAATGCAGCCCCAGGCTGTAATTAGCCTTTTGCACAGAGTCTCCTTGTTGTGGAATCTCTCTTTATGAGGGTTTTCAGGGCAATGAGCCACCAGTCCCCTCCCCCTGTGCCCCCAGTAAAGCCCACTGGCAGGAAGCTGGCGAGGATGCTGGGCTTTGGGAGCAATGCTCGGGAGCAGTTCTTCCCCTCCAATGGCTCAGGGTCCCCTTGAGATCTCAGGGATTCTCAAAGATGGAGAGAAGGAAAATGCCTTGTCCCACTTCATCCTTTTCTTTCCCCTGAGTAAAGGCTGGGGGAAAAACCAGGAACTCATTGTCACAACCGTTGGTGGCAGCAAATTTGCCTCTTTATCAGATGTATCTGATACCAGAGAGAGGATTGGCACTGCCCTGTTGTAGCTCACACAAGAGAGGTTCCTCTTCACTGAAGTGCAAGAAATTAAAGGAATTAGAGAGCACAGTAAATATTACAAACTCGATTCTATGCTGCTCATCCAAGTTCATCTTCTGAAAATGTGCTCTTTGCTGTTTGGGGGTGGCTGATGGTTGCAAGGCCCAGTGAGGGTTTATTACAGCCATCAACTCTGGTGGCTGCTGGAGTAAACTCCTGGGGTCAGTGACTTGGGCATGAAATTACATTGAGATATTTTGTTATGTCCTGGGTTTGCAGATCTTGCATGTGTCGAAGTCAATACCACTATTGAATTTTACCAAATGAATGCCATTTATTTCTAAAATTCAAACAAAATATCTCCTCTACCGAGCATTCAGGAATCTGTATAACGCCAGTGCAGCACTAATGAATCCCTGCAACAGCTCAAAGAGGCCAATATTTAGGGGAAAATCATGCAATATATCAATGCAAAATTAGAAGGGAATCAAAGTCCATTTGATATGGTTTGGTGTTCTTGGTGCATGGAGGAGACGGGAATCCCCAGCCCCACAGCAGAGTGGAGGGTTCTGTCCCATCAGTGCTGAGTGCAATGACATTGGGCTGATAAACTGTGATAATGTTTTCAGAAGGCAAATCCCACAATAGATTGAAGCCTCCTGGGACCACGGGTAGGTGTTGTCAGCTCCACTGCAGGCACAAATGCGAACTCCCACCACTGGGATATGTAACAATTTGTAATGCAACAATTAACAGAAATATTGACATAAGTATGTGCTCAGCAGGGAGCTGGTATCTCATAGACTCTCTGGAGTGACTGTAACACAATGTATACAGTACCACATCAATTCTTAATGCAGCCTGGGCTCCTGTATCAATTACCCCTACCTATATGTGTACCCAGCTACTCGCACGGTGTGGCATAAAAAATAAACCTTCCCTTTCACATCAGCTCCTTTTACTTGCTTGTGGGGAAAGTATGTTATAAAAATGCATATTTTTTAACATGAAATACCCGTCAAATTGTATTACCGTCATTGCCAATTTCACAACTGGCAAACCGTGTTAAACATAAATCTGCAAAATTATAATTAGGAAAACATTTTGCGAGCCGTTCTCCTGGGGATTTGGAGGTTAGTGGCATTATAAATGCTGTGGGGTTTATAGTGTGTGTGATTCCCACTCCCCCAAAGCACACATGCACGCACACACACGTCCACACGCGCTCTCCTCTTGTCCTCCAGCTCAACTAAAGTAAATAAGATATCCTCTGGCTAATGGAAACTCCACCAGCACTCTGTTAGTGCCTTTTCATGCCAATTAAACACATTTTATACAGTCATAGTAGATGCTCCAGTGCCTGCGTAGTAGACTCCAGTAGAGCTCAACCAAACAACAGCCCGGCAAATGTGATGTGAGGTACTTCATGCAAGTTTCCCTTCTGGCTCTGTTTTTAGCCACTTGAAAATTATTCCAATGGAAAAGGTTCATTGTGAGAGAGAAGGATTTATAAATAGAGAAGTGGAATTAGCCAACTTGCTTGCAGCTGATTGCTTTGGTAATAAAGATCTCACTCTGCTTAATTTAAATTAATCCTTCCTGATTTAATGAAAACCCAGCTCACAGCATGCAGAAATGTTGACTGATACACTTAATGCATAAATATACAATTATTTATTAATGATAAGACATTTTAGTTTGATGTTGAGCTCAGCCCTTCTTCTCATTTTCCACAAAGACAGTGTTTGCATTTGAGTTTTTACATGAGGAATTTTTGCATTTCCTTTTGATTAAGGTTGAAGGGGCTTCATGGGGGAGATCTTCTCTCCCCTCACCCTGTGTGCACCAGCAAATTACACGATGGGATTTTATTCAAATGCCTCATTCTTATCGGGTGATAAATTTGAATTTACAACGGGGCCAAAACGCAACAGGATCAAACGGGGGCCTTGAAAGGCTGTGCTGGGTTGTTGATTAACCCCGGGGTCTGCAGCGAGAGCACAAAAAGGCCCCGATCCCTTTGAGTTCAGCCGTGCCTGGCTGGCAGGGCCTGTCCCGCTCCGGCTCCGGCCACAGCGACTCCGTGTCTGGAGGCCCCACTGAGTTGTGAAATGAGCCCGGCTC
>NC_046338.1:2235000-2270000 GCF_000738735.6 Corvus cornix cornix
ATGGAGCTGTAGTTTGATTTATCTCCAGGATTCTTGCAATTTCTCAGATGTCTGCTGGCATCACATCCAGGTAGGGATAGCATAAAGTGACATTTACTATTTCAGTCTTAAAGTGAGTGTGGATATTGTTGCTAATAATCATCCCCTTGTAAATTATAAATGTCAAGGACACCCAAACCCATGTTTTCAATGCAGCTTCTTTTTCAGAAAGCATTTCTCCCGTTTGCAGGCGTTGTCAGGCTCATGAGGCTCCTTTTGGCAAACAGCACAGCATTAGCCTTTAGGGTGTTTGATCCCTGCCTTCAACTCCTGCAAAATAAATGAATAAAATGGGTGTTTTTTCTTAGGGGATGGCCCCACCTAAAGTCCATATTCTTTAAGTTGCCACTGGAATATTGGTTATTAAAAATAAGAGTAAATGGGGCTGACCTGGGCCAGACGTGAAATCGGAGAATATTCCAAGTGTCACTGGGAGCAGGATGATGGAGCTGGCAGAGGCTGCTGCTGCTATCATGAAACCCAGAGCACTGCAGAGTGCTGGGGTGCAGCAGAGGAGCAAGGCAGAGTCCCTGAGCTGTGCTGCAGCACAGGGGAGGTGGCATTCCCGTGCCATCACTGCAGCCCTGGGCTCTCTGAAGGCCTTCCCACCACTCAGCAGCCACTTCCCTTCACTCCCAGAACATCCCCACTGGCCAGCAGAAATTAGGACTGAATCCAGGAAATCCCAGCTGAAAAAATCAAGATCTAAACCATTCCTGACCTGAATGTCCCTCCCAGTGAGCAGATGAAATGTAGCTCATTCATTAGAGTCAGTCCATACCAGGGCTGCAGCTACATTTTGAAACACTGGAGATATCAGTAAGTACTTTATAACTGTTACCTCTCCAGAGTTAAATAATTAACAGAGTTTATGGAAAAGATAACAAGTATAAATGGCTCTTTGAACGAGTGGCGTTCTCTGCTTTGAAGATAAGCAAAATGAAAATTACAGAAGAATGGACAGTGTGGAAGAATCCTGCTTCTGATGGTGCTTAAACTTCTGATGGTTGGGTTTTCTCCAGTGAAGCTCTTGCTCAGTTAGAGCACAGCTCTTAAAGCCTCAAAAAAGACCAAAGATTTAAGTGCTAGTTCAGCAAATTGTTTCAATCCAAGCTTGTGCTTAAATTTGCCCTTCTTCCAGAACGCACTGGTAAAATTTCTCATTTAATGTGAGAGAAGGACATCCTTAATCTCATTAAATTTAAAGAAAATTTTACTGCTAGTGCCATAAATAAGGTTGGACTTGAGGGTGACGTGAGGCCTGAGAACACCTCCATGGAAGAGGATACTTCTGTAGCCAAATGCGCACCTTTTTTTGGAAAATTGGGAATTTCTCTGTCAAATCTGTCTTTCCGGTCTTGTATGGAAACAGTGCTTTGAACCTTCAGCGTAGCAGGAGCTTGATGAATGCCCCATGTTGTTCTACGTATGCTCCCTTCTCCCCCAAATTATCCTAATTAATGGCTTTTGATTTAAGTGTGTTCTGTAAAAAATAAGGAGAGCAAAACAACCGAAAAGAAACTCCAGTTGGTTTCTCTGTTAAATAACTCTGAAGAAAAATTTGCACATAGGACAACTGTTAAATGCACTGATCAGGATTTTATTTAGGAGAAAGTCCCAGACTTTGGGTCCAGCCTTCAGGATTTAGTGTTGGTCATGCAACAGTTCATGTGTTTTTCAAAACCTTAGAATCTGGATTCCAGCTTGGAAATCTGAATTTTTGGGAAGCTTTCATCTTGCTAGAACTGCCGGTTTTGAAGCCATTATTTTTCAGAGTTTCATATATGAGAGCTTGGTGGGCCTGGCATAATAGGGATGTGAAGATGGATTATGGAGAGACCCAGAGCTCTCATTAGGGTAGAGAGAGGGAGGCCAGGCTCTGATGGGAATGACGGATTGGGCCATCTCGTGCCTTCCTCTCCCAAGGCAGCACACTGCATTTTGTGTTTTAATTTTAAAGATAATTACTTTCATTTAAGTCCAGTGCTTTTTAGGAAGGTAACAGAGATGAGGACATTTGTTATGGGCCTATCATCTCCCATGTTTGCATTTGTTCCTGGTTAGTGAGGAGTGCTGGAAAACAGGCTGTCTGGGGTGGATTGTGCAGATCTTCCCTGGGTATGGGAGCTGCTTCATCCGAAAACCCCTCACTCACCACCTCAGCATGTTCTGGTTTAGAGATTTCTTCCCAGTGATACGAGTAACAAAGCTGAGAGGGGAATATTCATGGAGTTCTTGATCCCTGCATGTTATTGTCTCAGCAAAGTAGCCCGAGGCTGCACCTGTGGAAGTGTTTCTTTTTGGATCAGGAGCACTTCTGCAGCTTCCTTCACCTGTGGCACCCTGGTTTGCCTTGCAGAGTTTTGGAGTTTGCAGCTGGGCTCCTTCTGGATAAATCCCCATGGAAATCGGTGATCCAGGAATGTGCCAGAGACAGCCCCAGGCAGCCCTGCCTGAACCAGGGGTGCCACTGCCACACTCCAGGGTGGATCCCTCAGAATGCCTGCTGCTGCTCCTAAACCCATGTTCAGACACCTGATTTGCAAAGAATCCTGAGTACTGTACCTTTGAAAATCAGGCCACTGATCTCAGCCCGATTTTACTGATTGGCATGAAACTGCTTCCCCTCTTGCTGTAGCTCCTTGTTCATAAACATTCATTTCACTCCAGTATCCAAGCAGCCATGGAAAAGTCCAGTACAGCAGATCAGACTTTTAGTAGCATCTAAATATTGACCTCGGTGACTTGTCCAGCGTGGGAGGGTGCTCTTAGAAAAGAAGCAGCTCTGGGGGGCATCCCCAAAACTGCTGTTGGCTTGAGCAGTGTTCACAGCAGAATAATAATGACAGTGCAAAGGCTGGGTTGGTCACTGAGTCGGTCCACGTCCCCCACTAGTAACAAATTTATTTGACATGAGCTGTGATTGATGAGTTGCTGAGTGATAACAACATATTTGCAGGGGGGGGCGGGCACTGTCTTTCCAACCTGCTATACTGTGAGTAAATGGTTTTTACTTTTAAACTTTTATATGGTTTGCAACAGTTTTCTCTACTTACTTTCCAGATTTAGTCAGGCTTGCTTAATTGTTACAGGAAACAATTTAATTACTAAAAAACATAAAGTGTTCCTTTATACAGAGCAAAGGCACTAGGCTCTTTACATGCCCTCCCTTAGTACCACGTGCTTAAAATTAGCACGTGGCAGAGCTGAAGATTGTTTTTAAGAACAAACCCATTTCTATGCTCCCAACCCAAATGCAACAGGAAAAATACCATTATTGCAGGACTAAAGATAAAAAGGGGATTCAATTTTAAAATGCTTGTGGCAATGAAAAAATATAACTTCAAATGTGAGTCAATTCATTGAGGCCTTAACATTCATTTGTTGCAAATGGAGGGGGCAGTGGAATCCAAGACTGGAGCCAATTGGCATCTTGCAGGCTGGGAAAGGTCAAGTGGTGGCTCGTGGTGTGTGTGCTACTCCCAGGCTTTGTTAAAATGCCGGGATTAAACAGAAGTTACATCTGAGGTCAAGTGACCGCAATAACAGGGGACACGGCAAGCCCTCAAATCATTCCCCGGGATGAAAATGACACGGAGCTGACATAATATCTGAGGTGAGATGGAACTGAAATCCTCAGCACCTGAACACTTCACCTACTGATGGGTAACCTGACCCTAACCAATCTTATAATCATACCCATGTCAGGGGGGAAGCTGCATTTCCCGGAGCAGAAGGTACAGTCACTCGCTTTTATTTATTTTTTTTTTTTGGCTCTGGCTCCGCTTCTGGAATGATGTTGTTAAAAGTTTCAATACTCTGCTTTAAGCCTTTCAAATCAATGTCTTCCGTGGAAAATCAGCTGCCACCTCGGGGGACAGAGCTCTTTGCCTGCTCAGTCTCTTCATTCCGGGTGCTTTGGTTTATGGAGCCGCAGCTGAATGTGCTCCTCAGGGGATTTGAAGAGATCCAGGCTGGGCTCAGACCTGGTGCTTTCAAACCAAAGAGCAGAGAGCAAGGACTTGGGGTGATCAGGATTTGTTCAGGCATGGTGAGTGATTTTCGGCACAGGAAGTCACCTTTTTCTAGTGGAAGCGTCTTTTAAGAAGGAAGGGAAAATGAAGCTGTCCATTGTACTGTTCCAAATGATGTCATATTGGATAACTTTTATGGTGCAACCTCCCCCCCCTCCTTATTTTTTTAACTACTATTTACATCTCTAAATCTCACCTCTTTAAATTTATCTTTCAAAAATGCATGCTGGAAGATCCTGATTTCAGAATCTCCTTTCTGCTTTTGTATGCACATTTTTCTAGAGAGGGCAAAAAAAGCTCAAATTAAAAATCCCGTTTACATAAGCGGAGCTGGATCAAAATCCTCCTACAATATTTCCTGAGCCAATCTATTTGCACTTCCCCAAACAATCATTGCACTGGTCTGTGGGATGAATCAGCATGTATTTAAATCAAAGGCAGCCAGGAAAGACTGCATCAGTTCTGTGCCACAGACCTGTCAAAGCCCCGAAGAGATTAAAGGCGTGACCCCTTCATCCCTAACATTGCTCCACAAGAGACATTTCTGTCACTATTTCTTCCACTTGGCTTTCTAAGATGCCACGAAGCCTTAGGGCGACCTCTGCTACATTTCAGTGTTGTTTATTGATTTCTGACCCAGTGCTTAATAGTTTTCCCAGTCCCCCTGAATGGCTTTTGTAAGCAATAGGGTTTGTGCATCTCCCCGATCAATACCTTTTATATTTACAATAAAATTGAAACTGCTTCTGCTGGGGGTGCAGCCCAGCATTTGTCATCCTTCAGCGAGGGAAAACTATGTCATTATCTGAATTAAAACATTTATTTCTGATTAAGAGAGTGTCCTATCTCATTAATTTTTCCCTTTCCAATAGAAAGGGAATAGAATCCTATTGATTTTTGCACTTTTACACATCTCCACTGCTGGGAAGATAATTGAGAAGTTAGCCAGAATAAATGAAGTTTCAAGTCTAGCAGGCCAGCCAATACCTTCCAAATTCAAGGTGTTTTTATGAAGCTGGATTTTAATTTGTTGGCAAGCTGAAGCAGTGGGACTTATTCGGCTGAGTAAATTGGATTAAGAGTAGAATCTCCTTGAAGCGTGTCTTGGAGAATGCTGAGGGGCTTGTTCCCCCCAGACAGCCACAGACTTGCTGGAGATTTATGCTAAGACAGCTTCCAAATTGCCCTCCTTCAAAACTCCAACTCGCTGCAGGAAGTGGGGATTAGTGGACCAAAAGCTGATTAACTCACTTCTCCTCCATTGTATCCCCTGCCTTAAAAACAACCCGACTCCAATCAGCAGCTGAACTAGACCTTCAGATTTTCTGCCGACTGGTTACTCTTTATTAGAATAATGGGATTAAATCAAGCTTCATTAAAAAGAATTCCCCTTGCATGAATCCCTGTTCCGAGGACCTTTCCAGCATCAGTGTTTGCAGTGATACCCCAGGTATAGGCCACCCTTCCATCTCTATTTTCCTTCTCTGATTTCCTCTCTCTGAATTAACAACCCATATTCCATCTTCATTTCCTGCCTTACGAATTCCATGCCATCATTGTATATTCCACTGGAAACCAGAATGGGTGTTTATACTTGGAGAACTATAAAAGTCTGGGGTTGAATTAGACAATATATTCTGTATTTTAATAAGTTAAACAAACTGATTTCACAACAGCTGTTTTAAAGCAGAGAAATGCATTTTCCCAAATATATTCTCAGAAAACCTGGACTCCTCCATTTTTGGAAGTAAGAATCAAATCTCTAAAACATTAAGACTGAGCTAGGAAAAAAAATCTCAATTTACACATTTAGCTCAGTAATGTCAATTCATAGACTTCCAGTAATAGTCTGTATTCTCACTTTTATTCAAGGTTTCTTTAGAACATGGTTTGAAGCAATAATTTGATTATTTTTCAGTAATCCAAGACTTACGGGCTGCAAGTTAAAAAAGGCTGGAACTTCTGAATTTGTGATGCCTGACTCTGGTGGGCTTTTTTTGGGAAGAGTGGGAATGTTCCGAATGTTTGAACCTTATTAGTTTCTAAGGGAGCAAATACAAAATATCCAGGAAAAAGCCCTGTGAAAAAGCATTGTAAATGCCACAGTTATAGCAAATCAACAGCCCCAGATTAAAAATGCTGTGTAAGGGGAGAACTTAATTTCTTGCTGCATTTTAATCCACAGTCCTAAGCACCAAAGTATGCAAAAGGTTGAATACATTCATCACAAACATTTCTGTTTTCTCTTTTTACACCAATGAGAAATTGCAAGATTACCAATGACCTTCCTACCAATGAAGCACCATAATTATGGTCATTTGTTATACAACAGAGATGAATGGATGGAATTTACATAGAATAAAAATATTATTTAACAGCTGTTATGGATGTGTGAAGTGCAATCCTAATTTATTTAAATGCTATAAATATATTGGTAATGTATTCTTCCCAAATTAACCTCATGAACCTTATACTGGCAAAACTTCAATTAATATTGCACTAAAATCCATTTTCTCCTGTTGTGGGGAATATTGAATTGGGGAATATCTACAGCTACAGCGGCAGCTCACTGCCTACAAGTTTTTGTTTGATTTTTTTCAGTCCTTGGCTCGAGCCTTTGGTATTAGAATTATTTTAAAAATGCTTTAAATTAAAATTAGGCCAAACAGACTTTTACAAACCAGCTTTCTTTTCCTGTTATTTAAGCATACAATAATGGTTTCTGAACGAGTTGCCAAACATTATTTAAAAATGTGGGATTTGGTACTGTATTCTGTGTATTCCAGGACTTTTCGCTCATTTACCTGGCTTGGGAGTGAAATAAAAGAGGAAAAGAAAAGAGAGCCACACGGGGAACATTTAACTCAGCCCTTTCTGGCTGCATATTGTAACATGGATTTAAAGAGAACAACAGACATGTGTGGTTGTTTGATTAATTTGGAGGCACAGGGGGGTGTTTGCATGTGTTTGTGTCTCACATTTTGGGTTTATCTCTTTTGTATTCCGTCCATCTGCCCCGAGCTGTCATTATTCCATGTTCATCGACAGAAGAGTTATAGTTTGCAAAAACCTATCAGGTAGGCTGGACAGCAGATAATTGAGGTGATGATCAGTGCTAGCAAAAGACAATTGATAGTGATAGTGTCAGAGGCTGCACCTAACAAGATCTGCACCCTCTGTCTCCTTTAGCCTTCCTTTGGAAAGGACAGAATATGGAATAACATGGACATGTCTGATGTGCATCAATAGATAGGATGGCAGTGCATAATACTTCTTGGAACTGCAATCTGATGGTTGTATCTTTTGACATTGCAGCAGGTTATTAAATAGAAATGTGAACTATTAAGAGATGATCTTGACTTTCAATACATTTTTATCAAAGTCAAAAAATAGTTGACACCATTGAGTGGATCCACTTTGTGAAGGAGCAGAAAAATCTGGCATTCCAGGGGAGTCAAGGATTGTAATTGTCTCATTCTTGAAGAGGAAGGCAGAGCTCAAACCAGAGATATTTCATTGAAATAGAATAAATAACAAATGTGAATATGCACAATTACACCAGAGTATAAATAAATAGGTACCAGTCCAATTTCATGAGTAAATCTACTGGTGAATTAACCAACTGTGACAGTCCCAGGTATCAGAGTTAGTTGATCCAGGTTCCCACTGGGAATGTGTCCTCTCCTCACAAATGGCAGATCCAGGTGTGGAGGTCAGAACACACAGACACTTCCCTGTCCTGATCCACAGGGAAAGCAGCTTGACCCTGTCTCTGAGGATATCAGTATCCAAAAAATTATTCCCTGAAATTATGAAACTGAATGGATGACACCAAACCATGGGAATGTATTTAAATCTCCTTCTGCCAAAAGCATCGCATCCTCTTCACCTTTTTGGATTACTGTTTACTTTTCTGGACATTTAAAAATGTCATTTTCCTTCCTGACTTTTATCTTTAAAAGCCTACATCTTTATTTCAACCCAAATATTCTGTTCCTGCTCTCAGCTCCGTGACAGCCTCCTGCAGAACTTTTTAAACATTTTCACGGAACAGATGAGATCTTGCACATAAGACCCATTTGGCCAACTCCAAGTGTCCCAATTTTGCACAGCTGCACATTTTCCATTGTGCAGGAAGGGTCAGCGTGGGCAGCCTGGGGTAGGATTTATCCTCCTCTGCCCAGCTGTAATGTATGCAAGGAAGTCATGGCTTTGCATGGCTATTAAACACCCTATAGTCTATATAAAAACATGCAAAGTTGAGGCTTAATGGCAATAAAATATTATGGGTACTGCCCTCACTCATGGCTGAGTGAGCATGGCCCTTGACTGGGTAATTGGCAAACCACACACTGTGGCTCTCTCATGAATAATCATGTTTTTTCATTAGGGGAACAATAGGTTGCTTAACCCTCTAACTCTGCTTCCCAAAATGCCTCTCCATGGTTGTGGGGGCTCTTCCTGAGCATCCTGCACTCCCCTTCCCAGCAGTGTGCTCACAAAGCCATTACATTCCTGCTCTGTGGCACTGAGGCTCTGCTGGCTTTTATTTTTCCCCAAGGCTGGTAGCCTTTGGGAGGGACCGGGACACATTAATGGAAAAGATCTGCTCCCTAATTCATGGCATTTCAGAGACCTTTGAATATATTGGGCTCCAGTTGAATTAATGTCATTTCAGTCAGGACAGGAAGTTTACTGTAGTTTGTCAACTATCATTCATTTAGGAAGTCCGGTAATTTAATGTGCAGCAGGGAGATGGAAGATGGATCTGGATGAATTATGTGGGATTTTAAAAAAAACATGCGTGGAGTCACATGGGAAAACATCATTCGGTTGATGAGAGCACAGTGCAAATCCTTCCATGAAGCGGGGCTGATTTCTGCCACAAACCCAGCCTTAGTCAGCACAACCGGGTTGGCAACACCTGGACCCCCCTCCTTCTCCCTCAACTTCTGAGAGGTGAGGTCTGTCCCTTTAATGCAGGGATTTGATTGATTTATGGCCGCGTGATGGATCGAACGATCGTCAACGGAATTACACTGAATTATGGTGACACTGCTTCTGCTCCACAAGCCACTCCCCATATGTCCTATAACTCAAAAGCAGAATGACAATAATACTATCTATGAAATTTATATTCATGATTATAAATTAATTCTTTTTGGCCAGACCAGCAGCAGCAGCAGCCTGGCTTTGCAATTTCCAAACAGCATTTATGGCATTGGCTTGGGAATACTATCTATCAAGCTTGGTGACAAATGTGGTGGATGATGGTCTTTGCCGCCGCTGGCTCCAACATCCACTTGTGTTACGGGGGAAAGAAAATGCTATAAAATAACAGGAATCCTTGAGCTGCAATTTCTGACCAGTGTTCCCAGCTTAACACCAAGCTGCACAAGTCTTCTGTGAAATGAATATTCCCTGGGAGAGAAGCATGGAAACCAGGCTGTATTCCCATGTGGGAAGAGCCAGAGAGAGCAGGAAACAGCTGTTGGAATTGGAGAGGCTGCACCCAGTGTAGGAGCACCTGAGTGAAATTCAGCCTCTAACCTGGGCCTGTTGAACCTCTTTCTGTGAGAGGGTGGAAGAAGCACTGGGGCTTTTCCACACAGTGTTGGCTAATTTTTAAAAAAAAATTATGTAAAAAACGTTTAGAAAGGGAAAAACAGGAGCAAGGAGAATGAGGTGACATCTTTCAGCTCTGCTGGCAGCAGGGAAAATGTTGCAGGTGTGCTGTCAGCAGATCTTGGTGATCGTAGAGTGGCGTGAGAGCACTGACTGCAGGAGAGCAGGGCCTGGCTTCCACCAGGGACACATCAGCTGTAGAGTCACTTTATGGGCACTTTGAATAGCCCTGAAATGCCAGCAGTGCCCTTTGGAGGTGCTTTTTACATTTTGGGAGCTCCTGGGTGGCACGTGGCCACACAATGAAACCCACTGATGGCTCAGTGCAGCACAGTCCCAGGCCCTCCAAGTCTGCTTTCCAAGGAAGCCTCCTTTGCCATGGGAAGGCTCTGGAGTGGCAAAGATTGACAATCAGGATGCAGCTTTATCCCAGCTCATTACACCTGTACAGAAAAGATCTGCTGGCCTAAAGATATTACCTAACAATGGGTGATAGAAATTAGGAGCAATGATTATGTTCGTATGCAGACACAAGTTCCATTGAACAACCTATGAACAGCACAATGGTGCAAGATGAGAAGTTACTACTTTTGAAGTATTCACTTGGTAATAGTAATTGCTTTTTTTTGCTTTAGGAAAGACGTCTTTTGCAAAAGTGCCAAGTTAGCAATGCTTCCCTTGTTCACCTGTTATTTGGCCTAAAGAAAACCTCTAAAACTAACTGAAGTTGTCTGTCTCACTTGAAGTTTTTAGGTTGTTTTTTTTTCAGGTGAGGACCAATAGACCAGTGGTGCTGGGCGGTTTGCTCTTTCACTCACAGATCAGCAGAGCTCCCCCAGGCATCTCCTGCCGCTTTACACCCTCTGTCTGGAGCAATTTCCATCACCCAAAGCACTGCTGGAACTGCTGTCTGTGTGATCAGCTCTGACATCTTTGCTTGTCCTCACCTCAGGTGCTCTGAGGGCAATGGGAGGCTTTCACCTCTTGCCACCTGCTGTCATGAGAAAGAGGGGCTGTTTGCAAGGCTGCGGCTTCCCTAGCTCCCTCTGGCACCTTTAGACTTTGTAGCCCGCCCTACCTGCTCCTGTCTGGTTTCCATGGCATCAGCAGCTGCTGGTGTCCCTTTCCACAAAGCTTTGCTGATGGCAGTGACACTCTGCCAGGCAGGAACCCCTCTGTGTAGAGCAGGTTGTTATGGCAAAGGGGCTTGTTACTGTGGTGGCCAATTGACCTGCGGTACAAGAGACAGAGAGAGCTCTTGCTAAGACAGCCTCTGGTGCCAAAGACTTGGTGGTTATGGTGAGGGAAAGAGGCCTCTCCCAGGATGCCGTGTTCGGTTATGGCAATATACCCCAGTTCTGATTCCCTGCTTGGCTCCTGGTGTTAGCCACAGCCCTGTACTTAAGCTCCAGCTGTCACTGTTCGGGGTCATTTGCCTCTGGAAACCTTCACAAGTTGTAGCAATAAATTGCTTTCTGTGGAATTCTACGCAAGGACCCTTCTCAAGTCCTTGCCATCGGCTTAATATTACTGAAGCCATCCCTGCGTCTGTGCCTTCATGCACATGAGCCACAGAACCGTAGGGGACTCAGTAATGTGTTACCATCATGACCCTGTTAATCTGGGGTCTCTGGGGAGTGAGAACCTCTTCAGCAAGGCACTGAGTTATCCTGAGTGTTAAAAATTCCTGCCGTTGTCCTGGTTGTAAACACAAGGTTGTGGGAGCAGCTCCAGGTGAGGGCAGTCCCACTGAGCTCTGCCTTTGCATTCCTGTCCTGTTTTCCTCCTCTGCCTTCTCTCTCCAGCCGGGTCAGTTGGCTTCCAGCTCCCCATACAGCTGTTTTCTACCCATTTTTATCCTACAGCATCTTAACTTTCCTTCTGAAATACAGACAGAACCTGCAGTCCAGCCCTGTGTATAAAGATACTTTGGAAAAGTTGGGATCCAATAAAAACTCCAGTTCATTTCTTCTCTGCTGCCTGCCCTACTGTCAGTAATAACCTGCCCGTGTTCCCTGCGCCTTCCCCACTCTCTATTTATCACTTTCATACCCTGCTGCCATCCTGTCCAGCCTAACTTTCTCCTCTCCCATCATCTAAATGCTTTCCTACCACCCTTCTATGTAAATTCTGGCTTAGACTTTGTAAGAGTAACAGAAATGCAGCTTTATTGCACTGTAAGGCTCCAACATAGTGAAACCCATTAATGGGAAAGGTTTTTCCATCCGTTCCAAGTGAACGGAGATGCAGCTCTATGGAATATAGCTATGGTGCTGGAAAATCTATATAGACAGCAGAGGAGACAGAGGAAGGGTGTTCATTTACATAGTTTGTGGTCTTGCTTGGAAATTCAAGGTGAAAGATGAGCGGAATTCCTTTGGTTACAAGTGGTGTGCAACCCCAAAAGTCCAGGTGGGAGCAAAGTGAGGAGAGCAGGCTGAGCAGGGATTAATTCAGCTTTGAAATACTTATCGAAATCCAGAGTGGTGCTGAGGGACAGAAGATCCCACTGAGCAGCAGCCTGAGCACTCCTAAGGCTGTGATTTGGGAAGAATTTAAATAAACCCCACCCCAATGGTTGCCTGTTCTGAGGGCAGCCCGAGCACGCTCGCCAAAGGTCTGTGGCCACACAGGAGACCAATCCTTCCTCTGGTTATCAGTAGATCCCTTCCAAAAAAAATGTGTTCCTTGGCTGTGGAGCTGCATTTTGACTGTCTGATGAATCAGACATAAACTATCCCGGGCTTTGAGGAGCTCATTATTCCGAGCGCTTCCCTTGCTATTCTCCATGGCCAGCTAGCAGAGCCTGGAAGAGTTTCTGCTGACTCATCTCTTCCAGCCTTGGAGACAAAAATCCTGACCTTGCACAGCAAATTTAATTGTGCCAGGGCTCAGTGGAGACCTCGGCAGCAGGAGTTCCATGGAGTAATCCTTCACTTCCACACCTGCAGCACTGCTGGGAGTTATTGAGGGCTGCTGAAGGGAAAAGTAGATTTAAATCCTTTATCTAAATGAAATATCCTAATGGTGGTAGTGCCAAAATCAAGCCCAAATATTAATCTAATGGAAGGTAGGAGTTGGACCATCTTCATTGTTCTCAAATTGAAGGGTGGGATTTAGAAGTGTAGTGAGGCATCGAGATCACGGCTCTGCCAAGAGACTGCTTGGATATCCCACTGGGAATCAAGGAATATTTCCAAATTACTAATCTGTGAATGGTCACTAGTTGTGATTAGTTGTGAAATGTGGCCTTTTTCATCAAAAGGGGCAACTTTATTCTGTGTAATTACATTGTGCTTCCCTCCATCCATGTCTGATCAAGCACTGAGGAATAGGGGCATCATTAAAATAAAAAAGATTCATAATGAAATTTAATAGCTTGTTATTTGTGAACCTTGATTTTAATGTTTCTGGTTCATCTTAACCAGTCTCTGCAAACTAAAGAGGGAAAACTAAAACTACTGCCCCACCCTTATAATCATGGCAATTTCACAATATCTAAGGATTATCAGTGGAAAATAAATGTAACACACTCTGGGCATTGCATTGCCTGAGATCATCAGGGAAATCTCTATTTCCTGTTCCTTGTTTTCTGGTTTCAGCCTCTTGCTCACCCTGGCGGTGTGGAAGAAAAAGAAATATTACATGGCACTCTCCATGGTGGTTGTGTGGGTCTTGGTTTGGAATATTTTCCAGAAATCTTCCAGGAAAATAAAAGGGCAAGGACTCCCAAAACCTTGCAGTTAGGCACACAGATGGCAGCAAATCCAGAGGTGCTGGAAAAATGGATTTTAGCAGATCCACAGAGGGATCTGACAACCACAGGCCTTGGGGAGAAGTTTTACTGTCTGTGTGTGCAAAAAATGTGACAAAAATATGAAAATGTGGGAAATATGTAATTCCAGAGACTGACAGCTTTGAGGGAAGCACAGGGCAGATGATTCTGTGGATCCTTAGAAACAGGATAAGGGACATGCCAAAAAAAACCAGTTTGAAAAAAAAATTTTATATATATATATATATATATATATATATATATATATGTAGAATGGAACCTGAATAATTTTAACTGTGAAACTCCAGAGGTGGGATGGCATTCCAGCCAACATGAATCTACTTGCTGAGCTGTAAAACAGGTGGTAAAAATACTGATGATATTTGAAAAATATTAATGGAACCGTGGAAAACAGGAGCATCCTCAAACGCAGCTTGTCTGGGCTGTCTAGAGTTTTAATGGAATTTATTTTTCAAATTTAGTTGAAAAAATGAATTCCCCTGCTGAAATTCCAACTTGCCAACTCTCCAGCCCAGGTGGATTTTTATAGCCAAGATCTAAACCCCTGAAAAATAGCAGTGTGGAGTATAATGGAAATGCTGACACAACCTACATTACAGCTGCACGAATTGTGCCACTATAGTTTATGGAGAGCCCATTTTGGGTTTGTCAGGTTTTTAAACACAGGCTGTTGTAAATTTGAAAGAAGACTGTCTTGTCTTTAGGCTTTAAGGCTGTACATATTAGCAGGGATGGGTTTGAACCAAAATTTCCCTTTTCAGACACAATCGTGGACCTTGGGAGAACTGGAAATCTCACCTGAGCACCACAGTGCCATCATTATCCTGGGTTTCGTTTGGTTATTTTTGGTTTCTGTTTTTACTGGGGGGAATTAGTTCTGCAATGAAATAGAGTTCCTGGGGACAAATACAAAGCAGGAGGATCTTCCCCTAGGTAGAAAAAGGTTGTGAGGAGAAAGACAAGTTCAGTTCACACTACACAAATTCATCCAGTCAGTGACAGGGTCAGGATTGGGCTCCCAGTCCATTGAAATGGCACTTTTAGCCCAAAAGTCAAAACTTCACTGTTACCTGAAGTCTAACACCTCTGGCAGGTCAATATGTGTCTGTTCAAGCTGCACTGAAACAGAGCTTTACACGCTGAAGCCACAGCTTGCCTTCAGAAAATTAGGGATTCTGTCTTTAATTAGTTCTTGTGGAGGAAGTTGAATTCAGGCTGAAAACCTGTTCTCAGAAGCTCTCAGGAAAGTTTATCCTGAACTTGTAAAAACAAAGGGATTGTGGAAATGCAGATTAAAAACTAAATGTCAGCACTTGGGCCCAGAGTAATTTGATTGATAACAGCAGCAGGATGTCTTTTAGTGCAACCCCAAAGGTGGCACCTTCCTAAGGTGGATGAAAGCTGCCTTCCACATGCATGAATTAACCCAGGAAAAGGCAACGAGGGAAAATCCATTTAAATCTGCATTAATCTTTTATTGGCTTTCCCACTTCTCATAAACAGTTTGTAACCATACATATATCATCATCCCAAACATCAAGTATAACTTCTCACTCAATAATCCAATTGATATCCAGCTGATATATTCAGTAGCAACAGTTCGTAAATGGGGCATTTTATAACCTAGGCAAAGGTTAATCATCCTTAGCTTCTTAAGTGTGATCTTAACTGTACTGCTCGTGCTCACCAGTGGATTTCCAGCAGGGCTCTGGGTTGTAGTTAATTAGGAGGCAGATTCTTCACTGATGTTGAAAGGAAAGCCAGGATGTTAAAATATTGTCAGTAGGTGCCCTATTTTTGGGTGCTCAGCCATGACACAAAGGACCCTGACTGCCAGAACCACATCTCAGCTCTTCTTGATTATCAGGCTCTTTAAAGAGATGTCACATTGGGCACCCAGGAATTGGGGACCTTAGAACCACTTGTCTTTTTTGTTCTAGTTGGCTTTGTTCAGGTCTGCTTGTAGCCTGTCAGGAGTCAATCAGCAGGAAGCCAAACAAGCCATGGCTCTGCAGCAGACAGCGAAGCAGAACATCTGACCTGGTGGCACTGCAGTGACACCGTCAGCAGGATCAGCAGCCTGGCCTGGTGGCCACACCAAAGGCTTCCATCGTCCCTAAGCATCCTGCAAATAAAATGGTGACGCAGCTCAATTCAATCTCCCTGATCCCTCCTGAGAACCTCTCTTCTTCAGGCTATTCCCACATAGACAAAAAGATTTTGTCTCACTGAACCTATTTATTGACCACAGCTGTCACCCCTGCTCTGACTAGTGACCTTATCTGAATATTCAAATCCATTGTAGATCACAAGTTCAAATGATTTTCTTACCCTCTGAAAGCCCTGTTTTCATAGTGAGCTGATTGCACATGACAATATTATAAGGATTGTAACTGAGATTCTACAAACAATTTGCACCTTGGATTTACAAAAATAATATATACAGAAGTGGGAATGCTGCTGACATTCCCTTCCCCCAGCTCCCCTGAGCTGCTCCTGTTTGTGGAAACCAGGATGGCCCCTCCAGGTACTGAGAGACACACAAGGATTTTAGAGGGATGTGCCAAATCTGCTGCTGCAACAGAGAATCCACTGGTTCCAATTCATCCTTCAGAGTGGGTGGGAATCAAGGCCACAGGCCCAACTCATCTTTCTTCCTTCCCCGAGCACCAGTTACTTCTCTGAGTGGGAAAACTCCCAGGGCAAAGCCAGGAGATTTCAGTGCAGCGGCTGTAATGGAGCTGAAGATGTGCAAGCACAACACATTCCATCTCCTGGCTTTTTATAGCATTTCCTATTTCTGCTTTGACATTACTTCCTTTATATTTTTTCTTCTTTCTTCTCTGATATTTTGTCACAAAGAGCAGAAGGCCAACTTCACAGTATTGAACTGAACCCTTAATCTGTGCTACCTGAATAATACAAATGGTCAGAATTAACTTCTCCTAGTAAGAAGCCCCACATCACAAGTGGTTCTTTCCCAGTTGTCTGCCTGTCCATCCAGCATCCCATTGACTTCATCATCCTGCCTAAAGATACTGGGTTTTGCTGGTTTGAAGAATAATGAGACAATGGAGTCAGAAGAACCAGAATATCCAGCTGGGTTCAGTTGGACTGAGGTGTACACAATTAATGAAAATTAAACTCAGAGAAAGTTTGGCTTGCTCAGACTCCTGTAATAGAGCAGGAATCAGTCCAAGTCTGTTCAGACTCTGCAGGGGTTCATGAACTTCACAGACCATGTCAGTGTAGCCTCAGCTGAGAACAGGAAGCACATGGCAGAGAAGCAGATTTTGCAATTTTATGTGGTATCAGAAAAAGGTGAAATGCTACAAATTCAAAACTGAAAAGTAAATCAAGGCTGTGGGTGAGAAACTCCACCCAGAGGTTTGAGGTGATCTCTTCAGCAGGAGGAGTCCATGGACATCCAGCTTTGCCAGCATCAAGGATGTCCTCAGGAGAAAAGCCCAGACACAGAAATCCCAGATCTGCCCTTCTCACAAACATCACACAACAACGGGAAAACCTCTTATGGGCCCTGATTTTCAGGGGTGAGAAGTGCTGGCTGGAAACACCCAACTGACAGAGCTTTCCTAAAGCGTGGTCCTGTAACCTTCCTGTCCCTGACTTTCTGCACCTCTGAGAGTCACCCTGAGGATTGTTCCTGGCGCTATTTATTCCTGCATTATTATGAAGTGTCCAGTGTGGAATATAAGGCTTAAGTGCAGCCAAGTTCATAAAGCCTTTGGAGCTCATTACATGGATGGCAGTACAAGAGTGCAGAGCATTGCTGCAAATTTGAATTTCCTGCCGTATGTTTTCTGAATGCCAATATAAATAGCCCAGGAAATAATAAAATGAATAAAACACACGACTTCATTCGAGTTCCATTTGGAAAGACAGGGTGTGGAATGAAGAGCTCTGCTCTCCAGGTGGTGATCTCCATGCATAGTAGAGTGTTTGTCCTGAATTTCATTGCTTTGGAAGAAAGTCATAGAAACTCTTGATTTAGCTGGCGTTTAATGTGTGTTTTCAATAACTTCTGTGACATAATAAGCTACCGAGGAACTCCGGGAGGGAACTTACAGAGCAGTAAAGCTTCAGCTGTGGCTCTCCCTGCCTGGCCATTGCTTTGCTGGGTACACAAACCCCACCATTCCCGGCTCCCACGTCCTGCGCACGGCTGCGGCTCCAGATGGGTGTTCCCGCCGGATCCATCGGCGCCGTGCCGGGAGCTGGGGCAGCACCAAGGCCCGGGGCTGTAAATCCCCTCTCCTTGCTGGGAATAGCAATGCACGAGCCATAGGCAAGTATATTAATATCTCCAGCTATCCATAAATGAAAAATCATGTGCAGCAACATTCTCTTTACTGTTATCCCAACAGAGGCCTTTTCCTTTTTTTTCCCTTCTATTATTAAAGCCTCTGTTTTATTTAAAAAAAAAAAAACATTTTATCTGCTCAGAGCTTTGGCACATGAGAATTTTTGCCTTTAAATAAAACCCAGTCTTCTTTATACGGATTGAGCGGCTCTGTATTTATAAAATTATGGCATTAAATAACTCAGACTCTTCATAAATACTGAGGAGAAAGTCACAGGGCCACCAATTTTGCCAGAATCCCTAAAATCCTGAGAAACTGTAGCCACATTGAAAACTGATATGAAGAATGTTGGCAATGCTTTAAATTAAGTGTTTTTAATATGCTTAACCATGCATTTAATTTAAGCTTAATGAGACAGTTATTGTATGCTGACTAAATACCATGAGCTTATTAAAAACATATTTACAGAGATTAACAGTGATGTAATAGATACATTTATGCCATCATTGGTAAACTGCTAATACCACGTTTTTAATTAATTGGCATCTACTCAATATACAGTGGGGCTCTGGAGAGATTTATTATATTTGGTTTATGTTGATGAAGCACCAACTGGTTTAATGAGGGTTAATTGATCTAACTAACTATTAAAATATACATTTCCTTTTTTGTGGTGATCAGGGCTTAAATGAACATACATTGAAACAATTGGAATTTAGTCTGTGCTTAACAGGATCATTCACCTGCTCACAGGTGAGTGGGGGCTTAAATGAGCTGTTGAGTGAGGAGCAATTAAAAATTCCAGGGAAGAGCAGAGTAAGAAATGAAATTGAAATAAAAAACAATCACAGAAATACCAAGCAATAGGTAGGGCAGAAGAAGAAAATTCTTTAGGGCTTTTGGAAGTGTCTCAAATGTGGTCAGATCAGGAGTTACTGCTGGTTGTTCTCCCTGGGCATTTCTTGGCGCTGAGATGAATTCTTGCTGCTCCTGCTGGTGTTGCCATAAATGCCAGCTTGCCATGGATCCCCACACCCAGGGGAGGTGAATGTAACCTGTGGGATCTGAACCATGTGCAATGTGCTTACCACAGCCTCCTGATTTCCCATGCTGCTGGAATGTGTGTGTGTGCCTAATGGAAAATCTACGAGCATTTTCAGAGCGGTTAAAACACGCTTTCCACTGGTTTTAATTTAATTTTACTTTTTTATGAAGAATCTTAGAGAAAGGGCACGGTGAAGAAGCAATGAAAGCCAAATTGCTGTACATGAGGTTTCATTTCTGGAGAGCCAGGGAGATTAATTCACTTGGATGTGACTTGTTCATTACTACCCCAAGCTAACCAAAAAAATGAAATATCACAGGGATCAGCTCCTCTCTTCCATAGGTTGTAACAGTGCCCTGATCACAGGCTGTGGAAGAGGAAAACATTCGGGTTAATACTCTGACAATGCCACACCTGCACTGAGCAAATTATTCTGATGTTGCAGTTTTGTTTGCTGATTCTGATACGATTGTTTTTCTGGCCATTATTTTATTTTATTGTTTTTTATCTGGACATTTTTCAGTTTCCCCAGCCTGGTGTGAGGACGTGGCCCTCACTGATCGTGAGGCTCTCACCCAAGATTTGCTGAATCACTGGTTCTCCCTGATCCACTCTGCCAGGGAAGGGTGTGCAGGAGTTTGTGTGTTTGAATTATCAGAGAAAACAGAAGGACCCTCTAAGAAGGATAAAAATAATGATGGTAAGAAGGAGGTTGAATTATTCTGTGTTCCATTGTCCATGAGGGTGAGAGAGGCCTGTAAAAGATCAAGGGTGGTATCCTGACACAGGGACATCAATTAAAATATTCTGCCAGGCCTTTATTTGACACTTACCTTGCCTGTAACAGTTTACAGCAGAACTTCATAGCGTCCATTTATATGGCTTAAATTTTTTAATGATTCTGAATTCCTTGTTGCACCTTTTTTTTGAGGGAAAAATGTTAACTCTTAATAAGTGACATAGCATTTTATTCTGAATCAAAAGCCTTTTCTTTGAAAACGGCTTAATTAACATTTCCAGGCTCATAACATTTTCATTTATTCCTCTTTTTTGTTTTTAAATGGTTTTTTAAGTTTTCCAGTGATAGTGATAGAGGTTTCCTAATGTATTAAAAAAACACAGAGTGTGCCCAGTGGGATCTGCAATCTGATTAGCTTTCAGTATGAAGCTGAAGGAGGAGATTAGGCAGAGAAGGACTGCTGTGCTATTAAAAAGAAAACCTGATTTCTTCTAGCCATTAGACAGTAAAATGAGTACAGCTGTCAGCAGAATGGCTAAATATATTACACAGTCAAGATTAACAGGTAAATATTTGAAAATTATGCAAGTTTTGGAGTGCAAGGAGCTGAATTTTGCTCTTAGGGGTGACTTTTAAAGCTGCAGTCGTGATACAGCAACCCACAGGTTTTGGGATTGTCTTTGAAGAGCTTCTTTGTACAGGGTTTCATCTGGCTCTTGGCACAGTAGGCTCTGGTCCTTGACCAAAACTCCAAGCTGCTGCCACAGGAAATAACAAAAATGAAATCCTAATCCCAGTGAATCCCACGAAGCAGCTCCGAATTTGTATCTGGATTGTGGTGTGGTGGTGTGGCTTCACTCTGGGGATTCACCTCAGTGTTTTCCCCTAAAGACTTCCCAAAGTCTTTCCCAAGAGTGGGAGTGCTGCTGCTCTCGGCTCTGCCCATCGGGCCTCTAAACATTTGAAGTGCTAAAAGCTACAAAGTCTCCCATAAAATATGATGGGTATCCAGCTCAGATTTCTAGCCTCAGATTTTCCAGTGTTTTGGATACATCTCACCAAACAAAGGCTCTGAAAAGCAACTTCATATTGTTTCCCATGAAGGCAGGATGCAGTTTTGGATCTGAATTAGACACAAGTTGTTCACTGTCAGACCAGCACGTCCATTTCTCACATTCCTGGGGATCTGCACCTTTGTATAGACACGGTCAGAAGCTGGTGTATCCCTGCTGGAATCCATTTCCATCTAGAACAGAGCAGCTCTTTAACACAGCCTGCTTTATGAGGATGCATTCAAGCAAAATGTCATGGAAAAACAATTTGCTGCCTGCAAAACAACTGCTTATCTCGGACAGATCAAATCAGAAATGAAATCAGAGGAACCCGATTAGAAAAGAGGTGATGTGGGAAGTTCTGGAAGAGGAAGGGTTAGTGGTAGATAGGGATGTGGTAGGGCATGTGAGCTTCCAAATGCACTTTTAGATCCCAAAATAGTATGTTTAAAACATCAAAAGGATAATGCAAGTATCCAGACTGGAGAAGAAAATAAATATATGCAAGTTTAAAGTATAGATATAAATATTTTTCTTGCATACCCTGAGCCATTCATGAATTCGCACACACATCTCCCGAGATGTAAAAAACCACAAAAACTGTGAAATATATATCTTTTCCACACATTTTGTAGCATTAATTTGACATGTTATATTATATTTAGGCCCCATCCCATCTTTAACTTTATTTGGTACCTCTTTTCTGTCCGTGCCTGTGTTTGTTTAAGAACCAGGTCTCAGACCTGGTGGCTGTGGGACCGTGCAGAGGTGAAAAGCAAAGTGACAGGAGGCAGATGTTTAAGTTCAGCAGTATTAGCAAAGCTCCTAAAGTCTGAGGATAAGTGTGTGCTTAAAACCCGTCGAGGTGCATCAGATGGAGGCCCAGAGCTGAAGTAAAGCAGATGTTTTGGGGAGCAGGAATGGACGGCTGCTGATGCCACAGCACAAGAATTAAGCATATGTGTAGCGAGAGTAGGCTCGTCGCCTGTGCCTAGGAAGGTTTCTAGTAGGATGTGTGGTTATTTGTTTTCCTGTATTTTTCTTTCATACACAAATATTGCAAGCTGGAAATCCAAAGCGAATATCATTAGTCTCATTTTCTAATCAAGTGCTTATCAGTAAGGGGAGACTGGCTCTGCCCATCCTGTGTTAATTCCTTTCCCCCTGCTTTTTTCTCCTCACCGAGGAGTCCAAGGGTTAAGCCATCCCAACATGCCTCACTCTCAATTTATAAACCAGAAAATCTTCCATAAATCAAAAGTTACAAACAGACTTTGTAATGTCATAACTCTTGTGACGGCTCTGCCTTTGATTGATTCCTATACATACATTCTGTCTGATTACCATAATGTGTTCTTGTGGGACAATTCGAGCAGGGGAGAGGGAAGGTGCAAGGAAAGAAGTAAATAACAAATGGTCCTGACTCCTCCTCATCGAGAGTGATTTCAGTCCAATGTTCCATCATATCAACTGGGAAAGAGAGTCTTAGGGTTTAGGCAATCAATTACAGATATGTGTAGAGGCAGACACAATCATTTCCCTGATTGTCACCAGTCTGGAGCAGTGACACAGGGAAGTGATCCATCAGTCTATTTCCAGTGACAATCAGAGAAAGGTGGCAGACACTTGGACACTCACAGGCCCCTGGATTGGCTGGCTGGTGAGATTGAAAAATAGCTGTATTTCAAACATAGCTAAACCTTTAAATACCTCTGGAGGAAGATTTCAGACATTCCTAGAAAACATTTAGAGCTATTACAGGAGTCGCTCCCATTACAGTGGGTGGTGAGGAGAGTAAACCTGCCTTGAAGTGCATTAGAATAGATAGAGTGAAGTTACCATGGTTCAGTCAGGAATATCAAAGTCCTTTCTGATTTGCCAGCTTTGCTTTTCCTCTGCTTTAATGCTGTGTTTTTAATAGGGAATCTAATTTTTTTTAAAGCAAAGAACAGAAAATTAGCTCATCTTTGATCAGATATTTAGCATTAGATTTTAGAGGGCATTTGTTCTGTTGCTTAATACTGCTTTTTCCTCAGTGTACAGGGTTTATTTTACATTAAAAATCACCAGCAAGGTGCAAAGTGTGGTCAGTTCAGCAACTCGAGAAATGCCCTCTTCTGATAACTTTTATAGACATTGTCAGAGCCCTACAGAAAAACAACCCACACACTCACTGGGTCTTTAGTAACCAGCTGGTTTCAGACTTAATGTATTTATTGGCTTCTTCTCATAGCAAAATTCTTTTAAATAAAGAGAATCCACACATTGATGGTTTGAAACAGAAGCCCCAGAGCAGTGTCCCACAAGCTGTGGAGGGCTGGCTGCAAGCTTGGGACGATGGAGAAGCAGCAGCTGTTGACATCCAAGTGTTGGATGAGTAATTTTCTGGAGTTATGAACTTCCCAGGCGCATCTCTCACCACTCCTCCCCCCACAGCCCTTCACTGGATAACTGAGAATCCAAACTTAGCCCTGCAGGCAGAGCAGCTGAGCCTGTGGGGACTGTGCAGGGATGTGACCTCCTCCTCTTTATCCTGATGTGTGCCCTCACCCCTTCCCGAATCCTCGTTGGGTGTTAAGGCTGAACTTTGAAGGCGGAGATGCTGTGCTTAGGCTGGGGGAAGGTGAATCCCCCCTGAAGGCACAGGTAAATTAATTCAGGGAAAATCCTGCCCCGTGGCCTGGCAGATCCCTGGGAGGTGGTGAAATGGGAGCTCTGCCAATGGGAGTGAGGTGGTGCTGGGTGAGGAAGAAGCTGCCCCTGAGGCAGCTGGAGTTGGTTTTTATGCTGTACCCCTACAAAGGACACATTTTTGGCAGCCCGGGGAAGGAGAGAGGCTCAAGGAGTGTTTGGTCCTCCCACTCCTAAGCTTCTGTGGGAGGAGGAGATGCTCCCACAGGGCTTTCATTAAAGGAGCCTCTTTCATCTCTCTGATGGATCATGGTGGCACCCAGCACTTCCCTTGATGCTTCTGCTGTTCCCACAATTTACACCCAGCTCCCCAGCAGGGAAGGGAGCCAGTCTGGACCTATGTCAGGACACCCTCACCTCTCTCCTCCATGGACAGAGCTCAGTATTTAGGATATTAATCATTATCCTGAGAGCTGTGTCTTGTCCTCAAGCACTCCAAACACATGGAAGCACAACATTTTGGTGGCTTTTCAGGTGGAAAAAGCAAGAAAACAAAATCTGGGAGCTCACACTAAAATGTACCCAAGCCTCCTCTCTAGGACATCACTGACAAACTTCTCGGATAACATTAGTCTGATGGCAAAATGTATAAAATAGAATTTATTAATAATTCATAGAGAGCTTTGATATCTTATCTATTGCTCTTCTCTTGTAATGATTTTTAATGTCATCATGGTTTTTAATTTTGCATGAAACCCATCGTCGTCTGTTTTCATTTGTTTGGTAAACCTTGTCTGTTTTATTAAGAAAATCCTGAGGCTTCTGCTGGTATTTCTGCAATTCAGTAAGAATAAAGAAATATTAATAGTGATTTGTTTCTAGCTCAATGCAACATTAATTTCAGCACTATATTATGAGGATTTTATTTTTTATAATTTCTCAACCTAGGGAAATATACTTCCCATTCCCAAAATCCAGTAATCCAAATGATGAGTGAAAAATCCTCAGTGTCCTAAGATCTTGTACAAACCTTACAATACCTTTTATTTACTGTGTATGCTCCTGCAAGCCAATAGGAACCATAACTCCATTTAGATAATAATAATCAAATTATCCAAACCTGGGAGAACATGCTTTATAGATTTTGGTCTAAATTTAATATAAAAATGCAGTAGTCCTTGTTTGGAAGAGTTTATTAAGGGTTAGCAAAGAAAAAGCTTTTTCAATAGTCTATAACTCTCTAATGGCCTTTTTCAAATAAAATGGGAAAGAATTTGCAAAGAAACCTATATCAGTGAGCTGCAATTGTAACATTACAGTACAGGTCTATAAATCTTGACATGTTCAGAAGATTGCCTAAACCAGCAATACAATCTGTCCAAACCTCATTGTCTCCACGACCAGCCAGACTCATTTTAAGAAATGTATGTGGTCTTCAACCTAATTTTATCACCTTCATTTGTAAACTAGTCAATCAATCAAAGCATCCTGTGAGTCTAAATAGAAAAAGGAGTGCATTTTCATGCATTTCCAGACAGCACAGTCAAAAATTAATCTCCACTTGATCAGACATTCCTTGCCCTCATCTCAATAGACCATCATTACGGTCAGCAATGTATATTAAAAATAAAGTTGCAGGGAACTGTGTGCTGGGGATTCTTTGCAAGGTACCTACAGCCAGATCTGTGAGCTCAGGGCTCCCCGGGAGACAGGGCTGGGCTCACCCAGCAAAGAGCAGCCTCAAAATAAAGTTAGAAATGGGGAAAGGAGAGCTAACTAAGAATTCTTATGCTCCACCAGGTGTTTTTTGCGCCCTGAGCACAGGGAGTAACAGCTTGGTAGGATGAAAAGCGGGATTTCAGAGACCTCATCTCATGATCCCTCTCCTGTTCAATACCTGTAGACATTATTCTTAAATATTTTCCCACTCACATGTGTATTCGTGTGAGATGAGCCTGGGGCTGGGCAGGTTTGTGCTGGGGAGATGGGCAGTGGGTATGCACCGTGCCCCAAAGCCTTAATTCCTGCTCTTCCGCACTGGAATTCGTGGCCTTTGTTACTGGGCAGCTTTGGCGCGGTGCTGTCCCGTGGCTGTACCAAGGCAGGTTGGGACTGACCCCTCCTCTCCCTCCCAGCTGCTTTTCTCTCCTCAGGCAACACCAAGAGACCAATGAATGCTGTAATGGGATTTCCAGTTGGTGCTGGAGTTCCATTAAACAGCAAAACCACCAAACTGCCCATGGGGACGTCTCTGAACAGCCCCAGGAGCCTGCTCTGGCTGAGCTGGGGCTGTTGGGGTGGAACAGGCAAGGGAAATATTCCCCAAAAGTGGTAGAGCTGTGCCAGGGAAAGCAGCAAACTGGGGTGGGCAGTGTAGGAGGGCACAGCACATCTTTGGTTTGTTTTGGAGCATAAAAAAATATTCCAGAATGGAAGCTTTGGTACCTGATGTCCTCTTTCTACCTTCCAATCCTGGTTTTCTCTGGCTGCCTTCCCCTGCAGCTGTCCCTGGACAAAACAACACTTAAGGATATTGAGCAGCAAGGATGTGGCAGGCAGGGGTGATTGCCTTTCCTGTGCTCTTCTAAGTGAAGGTGAAAGGGTTTGATGGTCTTAAGTTGAAGTTTCTGAGTGGGAGCTGAACTGCAGCAGCAGTTCCAGTTCCTCAAATGAGGAAGAGTTGTTTTCTTGCTCTGGTGAAATGGTTCAGCCCCATGGCAGTTGGGTTTTTTCTCTAGTTACTGACTTGCAGCACAAAACCCGTCTCCAAACACATCTCAAAGAATGGCAGTGGTAGAGATGGTGTCATTACAGCAGCAATGGCACCACTGACCAGAAGAATGAATTCTTTATCTGAGTAAAGAGTCCCTTTTTTCCCTGGCTGGTGAACCTTCTGAGATGTTTAAACATCCAACCAGAATAGGTCAGGAGCTACCTTCAAGGTGGCAAGAGAAATCTCTGCTCTCACCCTTCCCTCCTCTGTGGTGTGTCCCGCTGAGTGAATGTTGCTTCAGGATGGAGTCACTTCATTCCTGCTCAGGTCCTTGGCTCCCTCTGAGAAATGAGGTTGGGACAGACCCACAGCCCTGTCCTGAAGGGCACTGTGCAGTGCTGTCAGTGGGAAGACACAAAGCAAGTCCAGGTGACAGCTGGGCTGCATTTAGCCATCTGATGAGCTCAGGCTGCAGAAATGGTGCTTTATTCTTGAATTTTTTTCTTGGAATATGCAAGAGGATTTCAGGGAATCGATGATATCCTCTACTTATATTTTGGAAGAGAAAGATTTTATTTATATTCAAGTGGCTCTGCCACAGCCTGCAGAACCCTATGAAGTGGCAGGGGAGCCATTTCCCCAGAGGTTTTTCCTCCTGTAACTAAAGCCAGAGCACAGGGGGTGTTACTCCTCTGGGGCCAGAGCCCTGGGCTGCTGCTGGGCTCTCTCAGCTCAGTGACGAGGAGCTGCCTGCGAGGTGGCTGCGGTGGGGGATCAGACTGATGACTGGGGAGCCTTGGCCATCTGCCTCTCGTTGGCTGCTGCCAGTGACAACCTTGGAGTCAGGGATGGGACGAGGCAGCGCAGACACCGTGTGGGGCCTTTTCCCCAGGTAACACCGCACTGGGGAACTCCAGGAGGGTTAAACAGCTGTTTCTGATTTACACCAGCCCGTGGGAGCTCTGTAGCAAAAGCTGAGCAGGACAGGAGGTTTCCCACACAGCACCATGGCCACGTGGCGCTGGACATCATGGATCGAGGAGGAGCTGCAAGAGAGACCCTGACGTGGAGAGCCTGAAATGAAGATCTCCCCAAAGCTTGGGAATTCAGAAAAAAATTACTTGATGCTTTCCAGGCTTTTTAGTCTATAACCCCTGACCATCAGGCTTGGCAAGAACAAACCACTGAATTTCCAGGGAATATTCCTTAGAGCCGATTCCTCCTCTTTTCAAGTGTTTTTTCCACAAGGGGTCATTGCAGAGCAGAGCAAGGATGACTTAAAAACGAGGTGATTCTTTCCTTTTCTGAAGTGAAGTAGACATTTAGATGCAATTATTTTAACTGGAAGTGTTAACAGCATTAATTTGTAGCTGAAAAACACCACAATGCCATAATTATTATAATAATTATTTGATTGGTGTTCGTGTCAACTCCATTTAGACTGAGCAATGTTTTAGTTTAACTACATTTAACAAAACAGAGCCAGTCCAGTGGGGGGAAATATGGAGGTCTGCCTCTGAGTATAAACGAAGAATTTAAAAATAAGTGTAGATTTCTGTGTGGTAATTGGGATAAAAGGAGAAGACTGAAGAGGAGATGTTTCTGAACTGACATTAAATCCAGCCCTGGAACATCTACAGAGAAGATCAGAAGCAATTCTCAACCATCAAACCACTGTTGACTCCCAGATAACTGCCTGATCTTCTGTTTTTTTTCTCTTTCCTTTTGTTTGGCAAATAAAGCCTTTTCAATAATTCAGGCAAGTGGCTTGATAAATACAAATAATTGAGCAGATTAAGCTTAAAATAAAAACATATTTCATCATATGTAACTTAAAAAGTAATCATATAATTAATGGGTGAAAAACAGAGAGAAAGATTGCCAGAGATTAAGATTAAGCCCTGCAGAAGAGAATGTTCTAACTAGAAATTGGTTTAATTAATAGCACATTTTACATAATGATTACAGTGTAATTGCGCTGACTAGCAGAGTGTCATTAAATATATCCATGCTCCTTTACAACACCCTAAGGCTAAAAATAATGAGTTACATCGAAAATCACTATGCAACAGGTTCATAAATAACATTTAAGCCTATACAAGGCGAATACTTATAAATAATAAATATTTGCCTTTTGTAATTGAAGAAAAAATGACAGCCTTCTTTTTCTACTACCCTGTAGATTGTCATGTTATAATGCTGAAAAGATTTTTTCCCCTTGCGTTCTCTAGAAAGTCTTGAATAATTTATTCAAATGCTAATATTCCACATAGTCTGACTTTGAGGAACAAATATTCCTACATAAAGAATAAATGCCAAGTTGCTTATTACCAGCTTGGTTTTACTTTGCATGGTGCAGTCCCCAAAAAACTCTCACACTCTATTACACATGTCAAATGAAGTTAGTGGCCAGATTTCCTGCCAGAAGAGTTACATTCTTTTTTTTTATTATTTAAAAATTACCCCTTCTCCCAAAATGTTCATCAGGCTCAGAGCTGTTATGCAGCAACAGCTGCTCCTCAGCTCCAAAAAGGACGACATCATAAAGCTGATAACTTTTTAATCTGGAGCTTTTCTCTGGTGCATCAGGAGGATCCAATAAAACCAGGTTGGATTTCATGTCAGCCCTGGGCTGACATTTGAAAGCCCCCAAATGGGTAGAGCTCAGTTACCGAGGCAGCCATGGCAAAATAAATGTCTCCAATGGCAAAATGAAGCAGGAAGAAACCTCCACGGGGGACATGGGAACGTTCTGGAGCTCCAGCCTTGCCGCTCCAGCCACGCCAGTGTCATCCCAAGGCAGGACTTGGGGGGCATCTTCTTCTCCAGGGGTGGAATTGGGGTAATAACTCAGCTTTTAGGGGAAAAACAAAACCTCTTGGAGCCCAGAGGTTTTCCAAGCTCTGTGGGTGAACATCCAGACCCACAGAGCTGAATTTTGGTCTCAAATGAATCAATAATGGGAATAAAAATGAATAAATGTCATCTGAGTGGAACCTAAGTGGGATGAACACTGGAACCACAAGGCTTGGGGCACCCAAATGGCTTCAGTGCAGGAGCAGCTGTTCACACTTCTTAATGGTAATGAGACTTTTTTTTGGTATTCTCATCCTTCTTAATAATAAAAGTAGGTTTTGTAGCATTAAAACCAGAAAATTCATATTGCCTGAGAGCTAATGAAACAATGCAAGCACCTCGAGTGAAAAACCAGCAGGAAGAAAACACGGTGTTTGTTGGCAACAAAACATCCTCCAGGTGAGGGCAGAAGTCTGCTAACGCATGGGAAGGATTCTCTGCTCTTGGATGACACAAAATCCAGCTGTCCGTAACCATCTATGTTGTTTTTCTCTGTCACCAAAATGAACACCTGTAAAATTTCCTGGTCCCAGTCAGACATTTTCCCCCCTTTTATTGAAGCAGGAATGATACACCTTCCTGTCCACAGGAAAAAGACTCCTCTTCTTTCTTATCCTAAACGCTGTGCAGAAGCTGGAACTCTAGAGTGTTTTTGGAGAGTGTGGTGAAGAAAAACAATGTTAATTTGAATGGGATTTCCGTGGTGGCAGGGTAGATCAATAGGAACATATCCTGATTTTCTGTAGGAAGCTGCATTTACATCACTGTTGACTGTCTTTTCTTTATTTCTCATCATTTTTACAGCTTCCAATGTCCCATGGGGAACTCCAGAGCCCACAGAAAGTGCAAAAAAGCAGGAATGGACTTTCAGTGGGAATCTGGGATGATGGGGCTGGAGAAAAACTCCTTCCATATCACACCAGGAATGCCTTGGTCACATCACTCAGCCCTGCTGGGAGCTCTGGGAGGTGAGAAATGTCACTAACGCAGGTATGATCTTTAAAATTATTAGGGTAAATTAATTAAGGTATTAAAAGAGAGAATTAAGGCATAAACTATTTAATTCTAATAAAAAAAAGTTTATTTGGATCCCAATCCAGAGCCAGTGGATATTGGAAGTCCTATACAGGCAAATCTTTTTATTGTTATTATTATAGAAAAAAAAAAACAAAACAGGGATGCTTTTTGCCACAGAAAAAGGAATAAAACTCCTGGAGATTTAAAAAGTTTCAATTTGCTTAGCTGCAGTTAAGACAAAATACATCCCCCGAAGTACAAAAGGGCAGAATTTCATGCAAGAGGAAAGGTTAAGAAAGATGAAGAAAGAATCTCTTCCCCTGTTTATTCACTGCTGCTGGGCAATAATATAATTTTCAGTCTCACGTCTCTATTTCAGACCACATATGGCAGTAATATTGGATGTTCACCATCACAGCTTAACCATGACTAAACAGGTTGATGAATGTCATGCATCTTATCATCATGCATGCATATTTTTAAATATAATTCACTTTTGATCTGCACCCTTGTGCAGTGGTGAATGAAAACAGTTAAGATTTCTTCCACTGTCTGCCTTTAAATGTATTAAACAGCCCTGCTGTCAATAGATTATATTCTTGTACAATGATAATAGCCAAAAAAACTAAGAGGCCTTGTCAGGAATTGCAGTTGTCACAGTTTGATGCAAATGATTTTACTTGGTGTTCATCTGCTGCACAATCATCTCATAATCTGGATATACATCACAGCATGACATGTAAATTTCCTGCTACTCTGCTTTCATTTCCAGAGGCAGCAATCAAATGAAAACCATTCAACCTCACCAAAATGTATAAATAATTTTCATTCAAACATATTAACAGTCAAAATATGAGAATTTATCACAGAGCACTACGCCTTTTAAGAAGCAATAAAGACTTTACTTTTTAAGCATATTTCTACTTAGAAAAGTAATATGAACAGTAACTTGTGGTTTTGAAAGAGGATTTAAAAGTGCACACATAGCACCAAATCTTCAAACTTAAGTGTGTTGGTGCTGCTTTGCTCCACATATTTCTTGGGAAAAATTAGCCTAGAAGAGGGTTGGGAAAGGGGGAATAAGGGATAATACTCAAATTACTCCTTTCCCCTCAGATTTGCCCCATAAAATACATATGAGTATTAAATACAAAGAACAGAAAATATAACGCTGTGTCACAGAATCTGGTGATACAGCAATGAAGACTTCCTGTATCTTATTTATTCATTCATTTATACCCCAGGTAAGATTTTAATTTAGTTGAATTTAAGGATTTTTTTAATCCATCTTTTTTTAAAAGGGCTGTTACAAGCATGAACACCCCCAAAAAGACCAGTTTTGAAATGCATCCAGTGAAATTCAAAAATACCAAACAAGGGTCAGGTTGAACTCCAGTTCCACCAGTGCCAGCTGTCAAATTTCTCCTTCCTGATCTCTTTTTGGTCTGGTGGGAGCTGCCCCTGCCCATGGCAGGGGGTTGGAATGAGATGATCCTCAAGGTCCCTTCCTACCCAAAGCAGTTTGGGATTCTGGGCTGGAAGTAACAACTGGAAAAGGGAAATATTTACCCCGACTGCCCGTGGGCTGTGGGGAGAGGGAGGTCTGGGAGCATTTTCCAGCTGCAGTGCCAGTGGGGAGTGGTGCTGGTGGTTACTGGGAGCACTGGGGCACACAGGGTGCTTTGTGTGAAATATGGGTAAAATCAGCCTCCACTTACTGCTGAAATTGCTTTTTTGGGTGATTTGCCCTCCTTCCCAAGCCACCCTTCCCTGTCACTGTGTCACCCAAATCCACTCCTGGGGAGTCACTGAGCTCCCTGGAGTCCATCACCTGCCAGGCTCCAGGAGAACAATCCCCAGCCAAGCCAAGGAATGCAGGAACAAAGGACAGTTTGCTGTTCTTATTAATGGTGGTGCTGAAAAAAATTGCTGCCTCCCTAGAAATTGGGTGCTTCTTTTGAGAAACAGGTAAAAACTGCTAAGATGACAGTTTTTCCCATTTTTCCAGTGAGTGTGTCTGAGGAAGTAGAAGTGCAATAACCTGGGGTACAGCAGGCTCAGCCATTTGAAATAAAACTTTGCAGTACTAATGTTTTTGTAACTGCTTTCATATTGTAATGATATTTTTCCAAGCACTGGTTTTATTTGATCTTAAATACCTTTTTGGGAAAGTCCAGTGAGCTGACTCTAATAAAATCATGCTATTGAAAAAAGGTTTAAGTGGAATGTTCAGAATAAATTACAAAACTGCATGCAAGAATACCAGCTAGTGCTGCAATAAAAATCTGGAAATGAGGATTCTTGCAATATATTTTAAAGAAGTAGTATACTTTTTTTTTTGTTCATTTTTTTCACAGAATGTTTCATAATAGAAAGCCTTTGCTACATGAGAGAGGGTGAATGAATAACGAATGAATAAACTGCCAAAGAAATTGCACTTTAAAAAAAAAACTTCACTTCTTTTTTTTTCCTGGAGCATATATTTCATATCGTTTTCAATAACTTTTAGAAGATAATAGGAAAAGTAATTCTCTTCCATTTTGCTGTACCAAAATACTTGAATTACATCATACTTAGACTGTCAGATTTCACTCTCTCTCACACACACACATTCAGATCCTTTGTATCAGGAGCTGATATCCGGAAAATAAGAGCTGTTTTTAATCTATGTTCTGGCAAGTCCTGAGTCCAGAGTAAAGGGATTCCAGAATTTAACCAAGGCTTTTCATGGGCTTCCTCTCTCCTGTGGATCCAACAGTCAAATTCCTCTGGCTGAACACAACTCTAGGAGTGGGATAGAAAGGACTCACTCCTACACAACACCATTTTCTGTCTGACTTCTCCCAGGGATCGCCAGAGAATTCCAGCTGTGACACACCTGTGTTTGGAATGGCACAGCCTCAACCACAAGCAAACCTAGGGCTGGTGGGGAGGTGGGTCCCAGTGCAGTGAGGTTTGGATCCAGCTAGGGGAGCAAAAATGTGACAAAATCCTGACACACCTGGGTGAGCACCCTCAGAACCCACAGACGTCCTCTCAGGTGCTCGACCTCTGGCTGGGTTTGTGTCAAGGCTTGTCAGGGCTGTCCACGTGCCACGTTTGAGCTGCTCAGGGGCAGGGGGACAGCCCTGCCAACCCCTCCAGCCTGGGGGCACATCCTGCAGACAGCTCATCTTGCCCAGCACTGCCCTGATGGAGTGGAGTGTCAGCTGTGGCAGGGAGATTTAAGGAGAGTTCTGCTGGAGGATGGGGATGCAGGTGACAGCATGACAGGCTGCAGGGAGGGATATGAGCTTAAATATTAATTCATGGCAGCTATAGTGCCAGGCCTGGTCTGCTCTGTGCTTTTTTAAGAACTTTACATGAACAAGTTTCCTGTTACTCCACTTAGACTCTCTGCTGGATCCATGTAGAGGATGTCAAGCGATGAGGAAAGGAGGAGCCAGGCAAAGGAATCCACACAAACAACCCCTGGCTGAAGCAAAAGCTGTTGCTTGAAATGCCAGATCTCCTGGAGCAGAGGACCTGGTGTTGTCAGGGGTTGCCTGGAATCCTTCCTGTGTGTGGTCACACATTAGGAGCAAGGAGATAAGGCCACTTACTCAGCTCTGGGGGCTTTTGAGTCGTGGGCTGCCCATCAGCCCAGGCTTCAGGCAGAAATCTGAAAAGAATCTTCTCTGAATGTTTTAATTGCAGCTTAATCTGAGGCCTGTTCAAGGCTGCTGAGCTGTCCTGTATCTCAGTGCCTTCATCAAAAACTTAAATCCTCTTTGTTCTTGATGACTTTGTGCAACCTGCTCAAGCATCTCCCAGCAAATGCAGGGAGAAAGGAATAAACCAGACCAAGATTCCTTCCTTTGCCTTATCTTCATACTTCCAGTGCATCCCTCAACCTGGACATCCACCACTTCAAACCCCACCTGTGCCATTGCTTAACAGACCCTTTCCTCTTAGTCTTCCCTAAAATCACACTCCTTGCCATACTGACCTCAGAATTTAACCTGAACCCCAGAGATTCCCTGGCCAGGGGCCTGCCTGCTGGCAGGATGTAATGGTTAATGGGACAAAACCAAGAAAGAGGATTAAATCAAGACAAGGTACAAGTCTTGAGTGGGAGGATGGAAACTATGGACTCAAGATGTTGTAGGATGCACTACAGTGGATACCAGGGGTAAGGTCATCAGAAGGACTTCTTGTTCTTATTTCAGGAGTTTGGCTCCCTCATTGCAGAAGTGTTTGGTCAGAACCAGATTCAATTAAAAATCAGGAACACCAGAGAGAGCATGGATTCAAAGAGAGCTGGGGGCTGGCAGTCCTGCTGGGCTCAAACATTGATGTGAGGGGTAAGAGCAGATGTGACACTGCCAAAGGAAAGTAAAATGTCTCTTGGGCTGTACAGCACCACATCCATGACTGGCCTGGTTCACATCTGGGCAGCTGTTCAGGAGCACGGACAACCAGACAGAAATGTCACCCATCACCATAACAACAGAGTCCTCATTTTGTTCTCTCACTGCCCAGCTTTGTTTTCCACTGTTTAGGATTGTTGTGGCAGAGAGTGGTAATTTCTTAATTGTGTCTCCTGTCTACTCCAGGAGACATCTGTGTGTATAAAGACAACAAAAATGCCATTTAAAGACACAATTTTAGTAACAAAAATTTGAGATTATCCATTTGGTGCTATTTTATGTTGAGATATTTCAGTGTGGCTGAATTTGAGGCTGCAGCTCTGCTGAAGACCAGGACGTTTTGTTGCCTTCTGCCCAATTAATCCAGTAATCAATCCAAGTGAGCAAGATCTGGTATCCATGCAGAACCATTGTCAGCTTGAGTGGGATCCCTCAGCCTTCCCCACATCATTTCAGTTGCAGGATGAGGCCCCCCCGGAAAAGTGTCACAGAATCATAGAATTATTTGTGACTTGTGAGCCAATGAGATATAATAATAGTAAAAATAATATCCCAAGACTGGAGTGGTATATGCAGAAAGCAGTATTTTTATACCATTATCTGACATATCACAGATCATCAGATATAAATGCTTTCTGCATATTAATTATATTAATTATACTATAACTCTTGGGTGGGAAATATGCTCATGTGCACACAGTATACCAGAAGTTCATTATTAA